>NC_091952.1:31178642-31473642 GCF_031021105.1 Erythrolamprus reginae
AGGCATGTTTAAATTCGGTTACTGTGGATTTACCAACCACATCTGCTGGAAGTTTGTTCCAAGGATCTACTACTCTTTCAGTAAAATAATACTTTCTCATGTTGCCTTTGATCTTTCCCCCAACTAACTTCAGATTGTGTCCCCTTGTTCTTGTGTTCACTTTCCTGTTAAAAACACTTCCCTCCTGAACCCTATTTAACCCTTCAACATATTTAAATGTTTCGATCATGTCCCCCCTTTTCCTTCTGTCTTCCAGACTATACAGATTGAGTTCATTAAGTCTTTCCTGATACGTTTTATACTTCAGACCTTCCACCATTCTTGTAGCCCGTCTTTGGACCCGTTCAATTTTGTCAATATCTTTTTGTAGGTGAGGTCTCCAGAACTGAACACAGTACTCCAAATGTGGTCTCACCAGTGCTCTATATAAGGGGATCACAATCTCCCTATTCCTGCTTGTTATACCTCTAGCTATGCAGCCAAGCATCCTATTTGCCTTTCCTACCGCCCGACCACACTGCTCACCCATTTTGAGATTGTCAGAAATCACTACCCCTAAATCCTTCTCTTCTGAAGTTTTTGCTAACACAGAACTGCCAATGCAATACTCAGATTTAGGATTCCTTTTCCCCAAGTGCATTATTTTACATTTGGAAACATTAAACTGCAGTTTCCATTGCTTTGACCATTTATCTAGTAACGCTAAATCATTTACCATATTACAGACCCCTCCAGGAATATCAACCCTGGGTCTTCTCATAACCTTTGTCTATATTGCTCATCCTTTGGGGTTTTGCTACTTAATGGAATTTTTTTTTCATAAGTAGTAACTCAAACTTTTGTGTATTGGCGCTGTGAAGGACACTGATGCGGTCTTTGCTCTGGTGCGTTCCGCAATGGGTCCTCCGCCTACTGGGTCTGGCAGAGACAAATTGGCCATTCCCTCACTGGGGCCTGGTGGAGTCTCCAGTTGAGGAATGGACCCTAAGGAGGGGGCTGCAGGTGCTGATGGGGTTTGGGTGGCCGCGAGAGATCCAGGAGATCTCTTTATATCCGGATATCCCTGAAGGAAGGTGTGATAACGGGCAAACCTGTCAGCAGTAGTTTCGTTCGGATCCATTTGGAAGGCAGGGGACCCTAGTCCCACAAGCGAGGCTGCGGGTGGGGGAGAGGTGACTCCCTCAAGAGGGGGGGGGGCTCGAGTAGGGCCAGACCCCCAGTTCCCACGGTGGAGGAGTCCTGTAGGGATGATTGTGCCTGGATCTGTCCATAGGGCAAAAGTCCATATGGTGGGGGCTCCTCCTCCGGGCAACTAGACAATATGGGGGGGGTGTTACATTTTTCCTTCTCCTTCAGAGGTTTGACTGAGTCTTGAGATCCCTCCGGTGTGGGAGACGGAAAAATGTGCACTTCTTGGGGCTGCCAGGGAGGGGATGAGTCTTCTCCCCCTCTCCTAGGGGCCCTTCTCCTGAGCGTGGCCCCTGAAGGAATGGGGACCACAGCCAGGACTTTACATTGTTGGGTCCTACGGAGGTGGATTTTGAGCTAGTTTCAACCAGACATCAATGCATGGCTCCTGATCAGGGTGGCCCAAGGTGGGATCAAATACCCATCTTTGGCCATCCCAAGTTGAAGTAGGGCCATTCTGACACACAAAGGTTGGTCAAAATGCGGTGGCACAACTTTATACCATACTCTCGATTTTGATTATTATAGACCTGGTTGAAATGTTTCATTACACACTGAAGGGGGGTCTTGGGCACACTTGGTTTCCCTCCCATCTTCCACCCGGGGCACAAGACAGAAAAGGGGAGGGAGTATACAAGGGAGGTAAGGGAACCTTCCCTTGAGACACAAAATGATTTTTATTCACTGCACACAATCTCTACCGGCCCAAGGTCCTGGAACTCACAGTCACCTGTGGGAACCGCGGTAGGCAATCACACATGCACAACTTTCTCTCAAAAACACGTGCCTCCCACCTTACGAGCCCTTTAACGAAGAACGAGCCAAAACGAGGGTGATCAGTCCTCGCCTCTGGCCCTTGACACAGGGAGAGATAGACTCGCACCAGTCTCTAAAAAGTGCCTATAACTGAGGACTTGCCTTTTATCTTGGATACTCGGTTACTCTTCCAGCCGGCGAACAGATGTCCTGGTCTCTGGTCTCCTCTCAGGAGTGGTTCTTGGATTGCAAACCGTCAGCGTGGCCGTCCCGGTGTCAATAGGAAGGTCCTCGGAGAAAGATTTCCGATGGCGCCTGGACAGTTCCTTTTTCACACCCAGGGCAAACACTACTGAGGTGGGCGTCCAGAGGGATCTAAAGTCCCGTCTGGTCCCTTCGTGGTCACCAGAATGTCTGAACAACGTGGATTGTTTTTCAGGTCTCTTTATATATTTTCAAAGGAGATAAAAAAACAAACAATATCAGCCAATCAGATACTAGTTGTCAACGTTTCCTTATACAAAAAGTAAAAAAAGGGGTTATACAATGTAGAAGGTGCAGAATGTACAACAAAAAGGAACTTGCAGTTAGTATGTGGGTTCATGCATGAAGCTATGTGCCTTGAGAGCAGGTGTCCGATCTGTCTCTGCACCATCAAAGACATGTCCTTTTCCTGTAGCACAGCGATGTTCTACCAGATGCAAGGCATAGATTATAAACACAAAACGTACTTTTGTACTCTAAATGTCACGTATAACTATATATGTGGGGCATAGGTCAAGGTTTAAGAAATGCAGATTTTGGGCTAGCACTAAATATGAATGTATATCTCAGGCTAGCTTCCTCAATAACAGTCAGAATTCCTCAATCCAGTCTCAAATATCATACATTTCCCACAGGAATCTAACAAACCTTCCTGATATTAAGTATGCCCAAAAGTGGTGACATCAGGTTGAGAAAAGTTATATTAGAAGAGAATAAGCATCATCTAATCTGGGGAAAGGCTGTATGAAAGGAGGAATAAAATGGATTGTGTAGATTCCTTTCAGTCAGGACACAATCTGAAGCATTAGGTGAAAGTATACATGATTGCTATTGCAGAAGTCTTCAGCTATAACTTCTGTGGTTGGAGTACAGCTTTCCTTGTCTTACTAGATCTCCTAAGGACTTTTGATAATATCAGTTCTAGTATAATTTGGGAATTTGGGGCACAGTATTACAATTGTCTATTTCAAGGATGAGTTACTTCCGGTTCATACGCACCAGTAGTGACCCACTGCTGACATCACAATGATGTCACCAAAACGGGTCGGTCAGTGTCAGTTCGTAAGCCCCACAATCTTTTTCTTTTTTCTGTTTTTTTTTCTTCTGTCCTTGTGCAGAAGCCAAGTTTCTAACACTGTGCATGCTTGTACATCTTGTTTTTGGCTTTATTTATTAATTTCCCCACCCGCCCACTCACTCCTCACTGCCTAAGTTGCCTTCCAAAGTGATGCCTGCCTTGCCCTCAACCATAGTTCCCTCTAAGCTGAGCAGTGAGCAATTGCTCACTTAAAAATCATCATCAACTCAGAGTTTTCCAAACCTGCCCAGAAGCCGAGAGGGAAAGAGTGAAAGGGAAGGAGAGAGAGAGGAAGAGAGAGAAACAGATAGAAAAAAGAGAGGAAGGAAAAGAGAAAGAAAAAGAATGGGAGTAAGGAAGAGAGAAAGAAAATCAAAATCTAGTTTGAAACTAGCTCAACTATTTAAGTGGCATTTTGATATTGATAGAGTTGCCCTATTATGAGCTCACTGTTATAGACACACAGTACAGTATTTTATTTTGAAATTCTCTGAGGCAAAACAGGGTGGGTTTTTTGTTTGTTTGTTTATTTATTTATTTATTTAATATTTCTGTGCCGCCCAGTCCCAAAGGGACTGCCACTCAGACAGTATACTTTTCCGCCCACCCCCAAAAAAAATTAGAGGGAACACTGCCCTCAACTGAGCTGTCTCCTCCTGCCAAAGGTAAGTCATGCTAGGCCTCCCCCCGCCCCATCCTTGGAACTTGCTGCAATGCCCCCCACTATTCCTTCCATGCTCACGTGGCTGGCTAAGCCAGCGTTTCCCAACCGCTGTGCCGCGGCACACTGGTGTGCCACGAGACAAGGTCAGGTGTGCCGTGAAGTTCCGCTTCCAAACCGGAAGTTGAGTGTCCCAGCTTGCTTCTTCACACCTTCATTTTCGCGCCTTTCTTCTTCGTGCCTTCCTTCTTTGCAGCAGGTGAGCTTGGGACTCGGTGGGATGGCAATAGCAGCGGCTGAGGCTTTCACTTGTGGCATCAGGAGTGCTAATAGCGGCTGCGGCGGGAATAGCAGGGGGGGCTCCTGCAAGTGGAAGCCTCAGCCTTGGAGCCCCCTCGCGCCCATGGCTTCTCGTCGATGCCTCTGCCTGCCCGATCCACGGGAGTGCTAATAGCGGCGGCGGCGGGAATAGCAGGGGGGGGGGCTCCTGCAAGTGGAAGCCTCAGCCCTGGAGCCCCCTCGCGCCCATGGCTTCTCGTCGATGTCTCTGCCTGCCCGATCCGCGGGAGTGCTAATAGCGGCGGCGGCGGGAATAGCGGGGTGGGGGCTCCTGCCCGCCGCCGCTATTAGCTCTCCCGCGGATCGGGCAGGCAGAGACATCGACGAGACGCCATAGGCGCGAGGGGGCTCCAGGGCTGAGGCTTCCACTTGCAAGAGCCCCCCCCCCGCTATTCCCACCGCCGCCGCTATTAGCACTCCCACGGATCAGGCAGGCAGAGACATCGACGAGAAGCCATGGGCGTGAGGGGGCTCCAGGGCTGAGGATTCCACTTGTGGCTGTCCCCGCCCGCCCGATCCTTCCTTCTCTCCGGCTTTTTTGGGGTGCGGCTTCTTCCACAGCGGTGGCTGCAGCTGCGCTGGCGATCCAGCCGCTAGCCACTCCAAGCGCTGTGGGAACGCCCACCCCTCTCACAGTCCCGTCCCGGGCTGTCAATAAAGGGGCTGCTTGCTCGGAACATTCAAACTAAGGGAAACCTTCGCTGGCCTCCACAGAGAAGAAAGGAAGAGAGAGAACGAGAGAGAGCAACAGAGAGAGAGAAAGAGTGAGAAAGAACAAGAGAGAGAAAGCATGAGAGAGAGAGACAGAACAAGAGAGAGAAAGAAAATAAGAGAGAACAAGAGAGAGAGAGACTAAGAGAGAGAGAAAGAAAAGAGAGAGAGAAAATAATAGAATGAGAGAGAGCAACTGAGAGAGAGAAAGAACAAAAAAAGCACGAGAGAAGAAAAGCAAGAGAGAAAAAGAGAGATAGCAAGAGATACTGAAAGAAAGCAAGAGAGACAGATAGGAAGAGGAAAGGAGAGAGAGAGAAATGAGAACAAAAAGGGGAGGAGAAATGAGAAAATGATTGAGGCAGAGAATGAGAGGAGAGAGAAACAAGGGAGAGAGAGAGGTGATTCTTGAAGCATATGGTAAAAAGCACCCAAATAATAAGAAAAAAACCCCTGCCCTCACCTGTTTTTGAAAAGAATAAAAGAGAATAAAACCCCAGCCCTCACCTGGTTTTGGAAATGGTTTGAGTACACACAGACATATAAGGGGGGGGGGGGGAGAGAGACAGAAATGAGACAGTAGTATAAATTTGAGGAAGGATGATTGATGATTGACTGTATTTATAAGGGGATGTTACATGGGATTGTATGTTCTATGTATAAATACATGTAGAAATACTGTAGATCTGAAGGTCAGCAGTTAAAATCTCATCCCCAGCTCCAGGTTGACTCAGCCTTCCATCCTTCCGAGGTGGGTAAAATGAGGACCCAGATTGTGGGGGCAATATACTGGCTCTGTTAAAAAATGCTATTGCTAACATGTTGTAAGCCGCCCTGAGTCTAAGGAGAAGGGGGCATAAAAATTGAATAAATAAATAAATAATATTTACTGTCTTTTTGTGTCATTTTGGTTGGTGGTGTGCCCCAGGATTTTGTAAATGTAAAAAGTGTGCCGCGGCTCAAAAAAGGTTGAAAATCACTGGGCTAAGCCACCAAGGCCTGGAGCGGCTCCATTCCAGGTCGTGCTGGCTGCCCCCCAATGTCCCCACCATGCCCCTGACCTTTCCGTTCTCCCATGCCTGGTGGCAGAGGAGAAGGCATGCCATCCCCCCCAAGGAACCGATACTTGGAGCAGTTTTGGAGCTTGTTAAGGAGGAGGAATGCTTCTCAGCCTCATGTGTTTTAAAGCCTGGAATATTGTAATAGCTTTTCACTCCAAGCATATGTGCCTCCCCTCTCTGCCTGGGTGCGTGCCTGGTGCCAGGTGCTGAATTGGGGTTGTTCCTCTCTCCCCCTTCTTAGAGGAAAGGGAGAAAAAGTGAGAGAGAAAGAGAGAGAGAGAGAGAAGAAAGAAAGGAATAAGTTAATCAAGAGGAGGTGTGTGTGTGTGTGTGTGTGTAAGAGAGAGAGAGTGAAAGGAAGGAAGGAAGGAAGGAGGGAGGGAGGGCCTGAGGGAGGGAAGGAAGGAGGGAGGAAGTGAGAGAGAGAGTGAGAGAGAAGAAAGAAAGGAATAAGGTAATAAAGAGGAAGAGAGAGAGAGAGAGTGAGAGAGAGAGAGTGAGAGAGAAAGAAACTCAACCCACTCAACCACACTTGTTCTAGCCCATTTATAATGTGATTCTTATCTCCACTCAAACCTATGCTTTTCTTTCTTGAAGGTTTGGAAATGTGAGATTAATTTCACACTTTAATAGAATCTATTCTGTCATGGTTGTGTTGGTTTTTTCTTTTTAAAAATGGTGAAATGAAAATGAATTGTATTCTGTAGGTAAATAAAGGAAGAATTGAAAAGTGAATTTTGCAAAAGTAACTTTATTTATAATAGAGAAGTAACCATTGACATTGTAATGAAAAACGCATATATTTCATTAGCCACAGATTACCAATTAAAAATATGTATATAATAACAAGCTGTAAGATGGAAAGTGAGACATTCAGAGAAAGAGACAAAAAGAAACTACAAGGAGCGAAGCAGTATGGCAGATATCTTGTTCTTCTTATCTCTTGTTCAAGAGGCATTTTTGAGGCTTACGAAGGGATCAGAATGATGTTATAATATTGTTGAATACATTGAATCATCAAACCACTTTCATTAACCAGGAAACCTGTTATGAATTAGAAAAGACATATTAAAACCTAAGTAAACAAGATTCCAAAAGTCACTACGCGAGTATCACATTTCTAACAACCAAACACATACAATATATATAGTAGATAATGTCTCTTTTTGTGTGCCTGTATGTACTGTGTATATACATATATGGCATTTATATATAGGATTAAATAGTATATTTGGGGTGTTCAGTACTAGTAAATAGACAGGGAAATTGTATCTCTTTGAGGTGAGTAGAGGCCAAGCACCGAACCCTAACCCTTGACATGAGTGACATCAAGTTGGCCATGGCCACCCAGTCTCATGACCACCCAGCAACCACGACCCAGTCACATGACCACAAAGCCACTCCCGCCCAGTCACATGACTGCCAAACCACTGCCACCCAGTCACATGACCACAAAGGCACACCATCACATGACCATCAAGCCATCTCCCCAAATAAGTCACACTGGCAGAGTGGTATTATAAAACCTGGAATACACCCCTGATTTAATTAAGAGTCAAGCACTGCCCTATATGAAAATTTTACTAAACTATGCCAACAAATTAGATTGTGCACTTATGATGAATTCATAAAATATCGATCCATAACGAACCTTTTGACATAGGAAAAATTAAGAACAAGGCAGACCTGTCACAGACACTTTGCTATTAAGTCGTTATAACCAAGTGTCAACAGTGCGGTTGACAATTTAGTCCTTTATTTAAAGCTTAGATGGAACGTCTAGACATTTTATTAAAAAGGGGGATAGAAATTTATTCTATTATATATGATTTATACATAGGAAAATTTAACACAAAATAGTTTCATGAAGATACAGAATAAGTTAGAAATATTGTTTATATCTTTGGTTTAATACAAACAAATACTATGTATTGAATGTACCAAGTATATTACTTAAATGTTCTTTATTGCCTTGATACCCTTTGTAATGCACTGTAGATGTCTATGTTATGTTTGTTTATTTCTTTTAGTTTTTTATTCATTTTCCTCATTAGTTGTTTATATTTCTTTTTTTTATGTATATAATTAATAAAGATATTATTATTATTTTTTAAAAACAAATTAGATTGTGTAGTACCCACAGAGTTCATCCCCAGCAGGGGAATCAGAGGCAGGCAAGGTGAAAGTGACAGCTATATTCCCCACAGAAAAGAAATATTGTGGGCAAGATGGTGCTAGAAAGCAAAAGTGAAAGAATCATGGAGGACATCACAAAGAAGATGAACCAAGAGTGTCCTTGAGAAAAATGCATATAAAATACTACCTGAATCTCAGAATGTCCGTGGATCTACACAGTTCAATGCACAACAATGCGGACAACATTTCTGCATTCCTTTACAGTCATTATCTGTGTCACAACTATTAATTTGAGGACCAACGCAGAAGCAACGATCGGTTCGGCATTTCCCTGGCTTCTTTGGACTTTGCTTTTCTGCAATAGTGGAAGATAATGCAATAGTTAACCTTCAAATATAATGTACAGGTAGTACTCACTTATCAACTTCTTTGTTTAGTGACTTAGCACAGTTACTATTATGATGAAAAAATAATAACCAAACCCTGCATTTATGATCTTTGCAGATTTATCACTGTGGCATTTGATGACCGCTTTCCTTATCAAGACAGTTGCTAAGAGAATTACCTGGAATATGAACACATAATTAGCAGGCAAAAGCCAAAATTATCAATGGGAAAATTACTAAAACCTATTAAAAATGTGAGCTGTGCTCATTTTCCTGGAAACTAACAAAGAGGAGAGTAATTAGCTTCTGTGTTTATTGCACATTTTCAGAGCTACATCAAATATATTTCTGAAAAAATATGCTTTGAACAATTTCTCATTTCTAAGTTTCTGCGGTACAACTGCTATTTTATTCATTGAATACCTTATTTTTTTAATTTAGAATACAATTTTTTTTGATACTTAGAAAGCATACTAAGAACTGACCAGTGGGAAATTTTATCACAGCTACTGGTCAAAACAGTATCTTTGGAATTCCTACTTCTATCTTCCTTTCAAAGGCCAATCCAATCCATTCACTTTTTCAGGCTTCCAACTTAAATTTACGCTAACAAAATGCAGAGGGAGATGTCTGAATGTCATGACCTGTTGCTATCAGTGGGTAAATGTGGCTTCTTACTTTATGCTTCAGCAGCTTATATGAGCACAGGCATTTAGTCTTCATTCTTTAGCCAGATTTTTATTCTTTTCTCACCTCATGCAACACTTACAAACTCTGACAAAGTGAACTGAATTGTGGTTTTTTTCCAACTTGAAAAACCTTCAGTTCGCTACATGTAAAAAAGGTGCTCACAACAACAAATGTGGAATAAGTTAAATAATCAATCTCAGATTTAGAATCGTTTCATTTCTATTTAATTTGTTTCAAATGTTGTAAAATTAGTATATATTATGTTTATACTGGAAATGTACATCTTCAACTTATTGGAAGAAAATAGAGACTTTTGAAAATGTTGCCATCGACAGATATAGCTAATATGTATAGCATGGAGTACATTGAGTTTGAAAACCCCAGCATAGCATTTAGATTTAAAGCATATCAATGAGTTGAACTGATGTGACTTAAAACAAATTATATTGGACAAATGGAAAAACTTGGAAGATCCACAGGTTGGTTGAAAACTATAAGGACCACAGTATATTATCGCCAAAAAGGCTTCTAAAATTGTCAACCTGATCCTCCGTAGCTTCTGCTCCGGCAATCTCACACTAATCACCAGAGCTTACAAAACTTTCGCCAGACCCATCCTTGAATACAGCTCACCTGTCTGGAACCCACACCGAATTTTGGACATCAACACCCTAGAAAAGGTCCAACGATACTTCACCAGAAGAGCTCGAAACATAATACCCTACGAAAATAGACTTACAATCCTGGGTCTAGAAAGCTTGGAACTACGACACCTTAAACATGATCTAAGTATTGCCCACAAGATCATATGCTGCAACATCCTGCCTGTCAACAACTACTTCAGCTTCAACCGCAATAACACAAGAGCACACAACAGGTTCGAACTTAATATCAACCGCTACAAATTTGACTGTAAAAAATATGACTTTAGCAATCTAGTCATTGAAGCATGGACCTCATTACCAGACTCTGTGGTGTCAACATTTTTCCCTTAGACTTCCCATGGTTGACTTCTCCAGATTCCTTAGAGGTCAGTAAGGGGCGAGCATAAGTGCACTAGTGTGCCTTCTGTCCCCTGTCCAATTGTCTCTCCTATATTTTATATATCTTTTCTCCCATCCATATATCCTTCCTCTACTCTTCATTGACGCATTCTATTCTCATATCCCTTCTTCTATCCCTTCCCTGATATTTACTACTACATGTTTTTATTCTCCTTAACTTTCAATTTGTATCGGACAAAATAAATAAATAAATGAATGAATATTGCTACTGACAGATATAGCTAATATGTATAGCATGGAGTACATTGAGTTTGAAAATCCCAGCATAGCATTTAGACTTAAAGCATATGAATGAGTTGAACTGAAGTGACTTAAAACAAATTATATTGGACAAATGGAAAAACTTGGAAGATCCAAAGGTTGGTTGAAAACTATAAGGACCACAGTATATTGTATAAATAGCATCTCCAACAAAATACATTTACATATCAATGTAAATTATATATGTAAATTATGGATCAAAATATGTTAACAGGTTTTCTATGATAACAATAATTGTGGTAAATGCAGCAATATAGAAATCGATATTCAATCGGCCAATTGGTGATAGTTAAATAAGGATGTAGGGATAAAACAACATTAGATTTCCTGCTCTTTCCTTCATCATGTCTTCTCACAAAAAGCAAATTTTACGCCTTACCTTTATGGAAGTTCCTCCCAATTACGGAGGGGAATCCCATCCAAATTGCCAGGAGGCAAATTGCAAGGGAAAAGATAGTCAGCAGCCTCATGTTCTCCTGCAGATTCAGGAAAAATTAATAATTATCAAGAACTATAACTGAGTAAAGCCAATATATAATGTTCTGAGGAATATATTTGCAACTAACTGCATTCAATAGTGTTGCAAAAGATCTTTATACAGTTTGGATGGATGGATGGATGGATGGATAGATTTCCTCACCCACAGCAAACGCAGGATGTGTCCTCTTTGTCTTCTCATAACCTTTGTCTATATTGTTCATCCTTTGGGGTTTTGCTACTTAATGGAATTTTTTTTTCAGAAGTAGTAACTCAAACTTTTGTGTATTGGCGCTGTGAAGGACAGTGATGCGGTCTTTGCTCTGGTGCGTTCTGCAATGGGTCCTCCGCCTACTGGGTCTGGCAGAGACAAATTGGCCATTCGCTCACTGGGGCCTGGTGGAGTCTCCAGTTGAGGAATGGACCCTAAGGAGGGGGCTGCAGGTGCTGATGGGGTTTGGGTGGCCACGAGAGATCCAGGAGATCTCTTTATATCCGGACATCCCTGAAGGAAGGTGTGATAACTGGCAAACCTGTCAGCAGTAGTTTCGTTCGGATCAATTTGGAAGGCGGGGGACCCTAGTCCCACAACCGAGGCTGCGGGTGGGGGAGAGGTGACTCCCTCAAGAGGGGGGGGGCGTCGAGTAGGGCCAGGCCCCCCAGTTCCCACGGTGGAGGAGTCCTGTAGGGATGATTGTGCCTGGATCTGTCCCATAGGGCAAAAGTCCATATGGTGGGGGCTGGGACACCTCCTCCGGGCAACTAGACAATATTGGGGGGGGTTACATTTTTCCTTCTCCTTCAGAGGTTTGACTGAGTCTTCAGATCCCTCCGGTGTGGGAGACGGAACAATGTGCACTTCTTGGGGCTGTCAGGGAGAGGATGAGTCTTCTCTCCCTCTCCTAGGGGTCCTTCTCCTGAGCGTGGCCCCTGAAGGAATGGGGACCACAGCCAGGACTTTACATTGTTGGGTCCTACGGAGGTGGATTTTGAGCTAGTTTCAACCAGACATCAATGCATGGCTCCTGATCAGGGTGGCCCAAGGTGGGATCAAATACCCATCTTTGGCCATCCCAAGTTGAAGTAGGGCCATTCTGACACACAAAGGTTGGTCAAAATGCGGTGGCACAACTTTATACCATACTCTCGATTTTGATTATTATAGACCTGGTTGAAATGTTTCATTACACACTGAAGGGGGGTCTTGGGCACACTTGGTTTCCCTCCCATCTTCCACCCGGGGCACAAGACAGAAAAGGGGAGGGAGTATACAAGGGAGGTAAGGGATCCTTCCCTTGAGACACAAAAGGATTTTTATTCACTGCACACAATCTCTACCGGCCCAAGGTCCTGGAACTCACAGTCACCTGTGGGAACCGCGGTAGGCAATCACACATGCACAACTTTCTCTCAGAAACACGTGCCTCCCACCTTACGAGCCCTTTAACAAAGAACGAGCCAAAACGAGGGTGATCAGTCCTCGCCTCTGTCCCTTGACACAGGGAGAGATAGACTAGCACCAGTCACTAAAAAGTGCCTATAACTGAGGACTTGCCTTTTATCTTGGAGACTCGGTTACTCTGCCAGCCGGCGAACAGATGTCCTGGTCTCTGGTCTCCTCTCAGGAGTGGTTCTTGGATTGCAAACTGTCAGCGTGGCCGTCCCGGTGTCAATAGGAAGGTCCTCGAAGAAAGATTTCCGATGGCGCCTGGACAGTTCCTTTTTCACACCTGGGGCGAACACCGCTGAGGTGGGCGTCCAGAGGGATCTAAAGTCCCATCTGGTCCCTTCGTGGTCACCAGAATGTCTGAACAACGTGCATTGTTTTTCAGGGCTCTTTATACATTTTCAAAGGAGATAAAAAAACACACAATATCAGCCAATCAGATACTAGTTGTCAACGTTTCCTTATACAGAAAGTAAAAAAAGGGGTTATACAATGTAGAAGGTGCAGAATGTACAACAAAAAGGAACTTGCAGTTAGTATGTGGGTTCATGCATGAAGCTATGTGCCTTGAGAGCAGGTGTCCGATCTGTCTCTGCACCATCAAAGCCATGTCCTTTTCCTGTAGCACAGCGATGTTCTACCAGATGCAAGGCATAGATTATAAACACAAAACGTACTTTTGTACTCTAAATGTCAAGCATAACTATATATGTGGGGCATAGGTCAAGGAAATGCAGAATTTGGGCTAGCACTAAATATGAATGTATATCTCAGGCTAGCTTCCTCAACAACAGTCAGAATTCCTCAATCCAGTCTCAAATATCATACATTTCCCAGAGGAATCTAACAAACCTTCCTGATATTAAGTATGCCCAAAAGTGGTGACATCAGGTTGAGAAAAGTTATATTAGAAGAGAATGAGCATCATTTAATCTGGGGAAAGGCTGTATGAAAGGAGGAATAAAATGAATTGTGTAGATTCCTTTCAGTCAGGACACAATCTGAAGCATCAGGTGAAAGTATACATGATTGCTATTGCAGAGGTCTTCAGCTATAACTTATGTGGTTGGAGTACAGTTTTCCTTGTCTTACTAGATCTCCTAAGGACTCTTGATAATATCAGTTCTAGTATAATTTGGGAATTTGGGGTACAGTATTACAATTGTCTATTTCAAGGATGAGTTACTTCCGGTTCATACGCACCAGTAGTGACCCACTGCTGACATCACAATGATGTCACCAAAACGGGTCGGTCAGTGTCAGTTCGTAAGCCCCACAATCTTTTTCTTTTTTCTGTTTTTTTTTCTTCTGTCCTTGTGCAGAAGCCAAGTTTCCAACACTGTGCATGCTTGTACATCTTGTTTTTGGCTTTATTTATTAATTTCCCCACCCGCCCACTCACTTCTCACTGCCTACGTTGCCTTCCAAAGTGATGCCTGCCTTGCCCTCAACTGAGCTGTCTCCTCCTGCCAAAGGTAAGTCATGCTAGGCCTCCCCCCGCCCCATCCTTGGAACTTGCTGCAATGCCCCCCACTATTCCTTCCATGCTCGCGTGGCTGGCTAAGCCACCAAGGCCTGGAGCGGCTCCATTCCAGGTCGTGCTGGCTGCCCCGCAATGTCCCCACCATGCCCCTGACCTTTCCGTTCTCCCATGCCTGGTGGCAGAGGAGAAGGCATGCCATCCCCCCCAAGGAACCGATACTTGGAGCAGTTTTGGAGCTTGTTAAGGAGGAGGAATGCTTCTCAGCCTCATGTGTTTTAAAGCCTGGAATATTGTAATAGCTTTTCACTCCAAGCATATGTGCCTCCCCTCTCTGCCTTGGTGCGTGCCTGGTGCCAGGTGCTGAATTGGGGTTGTTCCTCTCTCCCCCTTCTTGGAGGAAAGGGAGAAAAAGTGAGAGAGAAAGAGAGAGAGAGAGAGAAGAAAGAAAGGAATAAGTTAATCAAGTGGAGGTGTGTGTGTGTGTGTGTGTAAGATAGATAGAGTGAAAGGAAGGAAGGAAGGAAGGAAGGAGGGAGGGCCTGAGGGAGGGAAGGAAGGAGGGAGGAAGTGAGAGAGGGAGTGAGAGAGAAGAAAGAAAGGAATAAGGTAATAAAGAGGAAGAGAGAGAGAGAGTGAGAGAGAGAGTGTAAGAGAAAGAAGCTCAACCCACTCAACCACACTTGTTCTAGCCCATTTATAATGTGATTCTTATCTCCACTCAAACCTAAGCTTTTCTTTCTTGAAGGTTTGGAAATGTGAGATTAAATTCACACTTTAATAGAATCTATTCTGTCATGGTTGTGTTGGTTTTTTCTTTTTAAAAATGGTGAAATGAAAATGAATTGTATTCTGTAGGTAAATAAAGGAAGAATTGAAAAGTGAATTTTGCAAAAGTAACTTTATTTATAATAGAGAAGTAACCATTGACATTGTAATGAAAAATGCATATATTTCATTAGCCACAGATTACCAATTAAAAATATGTATATAATAACAAGCTGTAAGATGGAAAGTGAGAGATTCAGAGAAAGAGACAAAAAGAAACTACAATGAGCGAAGAAGTATGGCAGATATCTTGTTCTTCTTATCTCTTGTTCAAGTGGCATTTTTGAGGCTTCCGAAGGGATCAGAATGATGTTATAATATTGTTGAATACATTGAATCGTCAAACCACTTTCATTAACCAGGAAACCTGTTATGAATTAGAAAAGACATATTAAAACCTAAGTAAACAAGATTCCAAAAGTCACTACGCGAGTATCACATTTCTAACAACCAAACACATACAATATATATAGTAGATAATGTCTCTTTTTGTGTGCCTGTATGTACTGTGTATATACATATATGGCATTTATATATAGGATTAAATAGTATATTTGGGGTGTTCAGTACTAGTAAATAGACAGGGAAATTGTATCTCTTTGAGGTGAGTAGAGGCCAAGCACCGAACCCTAACCCTTGACATGAGTGACATCAAGTTGGCCATGGCCACCCAGTCTCATGACCACCCAGCAACCACCACCCAGTCACATGACCACAAAGCCACTCCTACCCAGTCACATGACTGCCAAACCACTGCCACCCAGTCACATAACCACAAAGGCACACCATCACATGACCATCAAGCCATGCCCCCAAATAAGTCACACTGGCAGAGTGGTATTATAAAACCTGGAATACACCCCTGATTTAATTAAGAGTCAAGCACCGCCCTATATGAAAATTTTACTAAACTATGCCAACAAATTAGATTGTGCACTTATGATGAATTCATAAAATATCGATCCATAAAGAACCTTATGACATAGGAAAAATTAAGAACAAGGCAGACCTGTCACAGAAACTTTTGCTATTAAGTCGTTATAACCAAGTGTCAACAGTGCGGTTGACAATTTAGTCCTTTATTTAAAGCTTAGATAGAACGTCTAGACATTTTATTAAAAAGGGGGATAGAAATTAATTCTATTATATATGATTTATACATAGGAAAATTTAACACAGAATAGTTTCATGAAGATACAGAATAAGTTAGAAATATTGTTTATATCTTTGGTTTAATACAAACAAATACTATGTATTGAATGTACCAAGTATATTACTTAAATGTTCTTTATTGCCTTGATACCCTTTATAATGCACTGTGAATGTCTATGTTATGTTTGTTTGTTTCTTTTCCTTTTTATTCATTTTCCCCATTAGTTGTTTGTATTTCTTTTTTTTATGTATATAATTAATAAAGATATTTAAAAAAAAACAAAAAAAAAACAAATTAGATTTTGTAGTACCCACAGAGTTCATCCCCAGCAGGGGAATCAGAGGCAGGCAAGGTGGAAGTGACAGCTATATTCCCCACAGAAAAAAATATTGTGGGCAAGATGGTGCTAGAAAGCAAAAGTGAAAGAATCATGGAGGACATCACAAAGAAGATGAACCAAGAGTGTCCTTGAGAAAAATGCACATAAAATACAACCTGAATCTCATAATGTCCGTGGATCTACACAGTTCAATGCGCAACAATACAGACAACATTTCTTCATTCCTTTACAGTCATTATCTGTGTCACACTTATTAGGTTGAGGATAAATGCAGATGCAAGGATCGATTGGGCACTCCCCTGGCTTCCCTGGCCTTTGTTTTCCTGCAATAGTGGAGGATTATACAATAGTTAACCTTAAAATATAATGTACAGGTAGTCCTCACTTATCAACTTCTTTGTTTAGTGATTAAGCACAGTTACTATTATGATGAAAAAATAATAACCAAACCCAGCATTTATGATCTTTGCAGATTAATCACTGTGGCATTTGGTGACTGCTTTCCTTATCAAAACAGTTGCTAAAAGAGAATTACTTGCATTAGGAACACATAATTAGCAGGCAAAAGCCAACATTATCAATGGCAAAATCACTAAAGCTTATTAGAAAGATGGGCTGTGCTCATTTTCCTGGAGACTAACAAAGAGGAGAGTAATTAGCTTCTATGTTTATTGTACATTTTCAGAGCTACATCAAATATATTTCTGAAAAAATATGCTTTGAACAATTTCTACTTTTTAAGTTTCTGTTTGTAACTACTATTTTATTCATTGAATACCTTATTTTTTAAATTTAGAATACGATTTTTTTCTTTGATACTTAGAAAGCATTTCTGGTTTTTTTCAGGCTTCCAACTTAAATTTATGCTGACAAAATGCAGAAGGAGATTTCTGAATGTCATGACCTGGTGCTATCCATGGGTAAATGTGGCTTATATGAGCACAGCCATTTAGTCTTCATTCTTTAGTTGGTTTTTTATTCTTTTCATACCTCATGCAACATTTACAAACTCTGACAAAGTGAACTGAATTATAATTTTCTCCAACCTGAAAAGCCTTCAGTTCACTAGATGTAAAAAAGGCTCACAAGGACAAATGTGGAATAAGTTAAGTAATCAATCTCATTGTTTCATCCCTATTTAATTCCTTTCAAGTGTTGTAAAATTAATATATATTATTTTTATACTGGAAATGTACATCTTCAACTTACTGGAAGAAAATAGAGACTTTTGAAAATGTTGCCATAGACAGATGTAGCTAATATGTATAGCATGGAGTACATTGAGTTTGAAATCCCCAGCATAGCATTGAGATTTAAAGCATATCAATGAGTTGAACTGATTGTTTTCTTTCTTTCTTTCTTTCTTTCTTTCTTTCTTTCTTTCTTTCTTTGTTTGTTTGTTTGTTTGTTTATTTATTTATTCATTCATTCATTCATTCATTCATTCATTCATTCATTTATTTATTTATTTATTTATTTATTTATTTATTTATATGCCGCCCAGTCCCAAGGGGACTGCCGCTCAGACACTATACTTTTCCCCCCACACTGGAAAAAAATTAGAGGGAACATTGATGTCAAGTTGGTCACCCTCACCCAGTCACATCATCACCAAGCCACCCTTACCCAGTCACATGAATGCAAAACTACTCCTACCCAGTCACATGACTGCCAAACCACTCCCACCCAGTCAGGTGACCATCAAGCCATACCCACAAAATAAACCACATCCACAGAATTAGAACCTACCCTTGCATCAAATGGCTATTTTTTTCTTATTAGATCTCTTGAGAATTTGTGGTTAACTGACACTTTCTTGAAACTGTAATGTGGTTAGGTTATTTCACACTCACGCCATCAGCAATATCCTGTTACCTTTTTAATTCAACATCTCAAGAAAAGCAGTTTTTCTCTCCTACATTCTGATGGAAGGTCCAGCTGGAAGAACCAATCAATGTGGTAAGGATCTGTCCACCCTTCTTGTTGTTAATTGTTCCCTTATTTAGTCTGGTAATAACATTCAGAATTCTTCAATCCAGTCTCAAATATCATACATTTCCCACAGGAATCTAACAAACCTTCCTGATATTAAGTATGCCCAAAAGTGATGACATCAGGTTGAGAAAAGTTATATTAGAAGAGAATGAGCATCATCTAATCTGGGGAAAGGCTGTTTGAAAGTTGGAATAAAATGAACTGTGTAGATTCCTTTCAGTCAGGACACAATCTGAAGCATTAGGTGAAAGTATACATGATTGCTATTGCAGAGGTCTTCCGCTATAACTTATGTGGTTGGAGTACAGCTTTCCTTGTTTTACTAGATCTCCTAACGACTTTTGATAATATCAGTTCTAGTATAATTTGGGAATTTGGGGCACAGTATTACAATTGTCTATTTCAAGGATGAGTTACTTCCGGTTCATACGCACCAGTAGTGACCCACTGCTGACATCACAATGATGTCACCAAAACGGGTCGGTCAGTGTCAGTTCGTAAGCCCTACAATCTTTTTCTTTTCTCTTTTTTTCTTTTTTCTTTTTTTTTTCTTCTGTCCTTTTGCAGAAGCCAAGTTTCCAACACTGTGCATGCTTGTACATCTTGTTTTGGCTTTATTTATTTATTTCCCCACCTGCCCACTCACTCCTCACTGCCTAAGTTGCCTCCCAACATGATGCCTGCCTTGCCCTCAACTGAGCTTTCTCCTCCTGCCAAAGGTAAGTCATGCTAGGCCTCCCCCCGCCCCATCCTTGGAACTTGCTGCAATCCCCCCCACTATTCCTTCCATGCTCGCGTGGCTAGCTAAGACACCAAGGCCTGGAGAGGCTCCATTCCAGGTCGTGCTGGCTGTCCCCCAATGTCCCCACCATGCCCCTGACCTTTCCGTTCTCCCATGCCTGGTGGCAGAGGAGAAGGCATGCCATCCCCCACAAGGAACCGATACTTGGAGCAGTTTTGGAGCTTGATAAGGAGGAGGAATGCTTCTCAGTCCCAGTCATGTCTTTTAAAGCCTGGAATATTACAATAGCTTTTTACTCCAAGCAGCCAAGGCTTAAAAACAAGCTCCAAAACTGCTCCAAGCATTGGTTCCTTGTGGGTACTTGCAAGGGAACACACGGAAGATTTCAGCACTGGAGCTCTTTCCTTCTGTTTCCCCCAGCTGCCTGGCTTGCAAGGGAAGAGCCGGGGTGGCGCAGCAGGTAGAGTGCAGAACTGCAGGCCACTGAAGCTGACTGTAGATCTGTAGGTCAGCGGTTCAAATCTCATCACCGGCTCAACGTTGACTCAGCCTTCCATCCTTCTGAGGTGGGTAAAATGAGGACCCTGATTGTGGGGGCAATATGCTGGCTCTATTAAAAAGTTCATGTTAACATGTTGTATGCCGCCCCGAGTCTAAGGAGAAGGGCGGCATAAAAATCGAATAAACAAATAAATAAAAATAAATAAGTACATGCGTTATCTCCCACTTCCTGTCCCCAAAGTAGCAGAAAATCAACAGAGTTGAGCTAGGGAGAGACTGGTGGAAGCAGTGGCTGGATATGTGCCTCCCCTCTCTGCCTGGGTGCATGCCTGGTGCCAGGTGCTGAATTGAGGTTCTTCTTCTCTCCCCACCCCTTTCTTGGAGGAAGGGAGAAAGAGAAGAGGGGGGGAGAGAGAAAGAAAGAAAGAAAGGAAGGAAGGAAGGAAGGAGGGAGGGAGGTTCTGCTGGAGGGAAGGAGAGAGAGAGAGAGAAAAAAGAAATGAATAAGGTAAAAAAGAGGAAGTGTGTGTAACAGAGAGAGAGAGAAAGAAAGAAAGACAGAAAGAACCAAAGAAAGAAAGAAAGAGAGAGAAAGAAAGAAAGAAAGAAAGAAAGGAAGGAAGGAAGGAAGGAAGGAGGGAGGGAGTTTCTGATGGAGGGAGGGAGAGAGAGAGAAGAAAGAAATGAATAAGGTAATAAAGAGGAAGTATGTGTGTGTGTAACACAGAGAGAGAGAGAGAGAAAGAAAGAAAGAAAGAAAGAAAGAAAAAGACAGACAGAAAGAAAGAAAGAAAGAAAGAAAGAAAGGAGTGAAGGAGGGAGGGACTGAGAGTGGGAGAAAGGAAAAAAGGAAGGGACGGAGAGAGAGAGACAAGGAAGAAAGGAATCAGGTAATAAAGAGGAAGAGTTTGTGTGTTTGTGTGTGTGTGTGTGTGTGTGTGTGTGTAAGAAAGAGAAACTCAACCCACTCAACCACTCAACCACACTACTTCTAGCCCATTTATAATGTGATTCTTATCTTCACCCAAACCTAAGCTTTTCCTTCTTTGAGGTTTGGAAATATGAGATTAATTTAACACTTTAACAGAATCTATTCTCTCATGGTTGTGTTGGGGTTTTTTTTCTTTTAAAAATGGCAAATTGAAAATGACCAAGATGGTATTCTGTAGGTAAATAAAGGAAGAATCGAAAAGTGAAATTTGCAAAAGTAACTTTATTTGTAATAGAAAAGTAACCATTGATATTGTAATGAAAAGCGCATATATTTCATTAGCCACAGATTACCGATTGAAAGTATGTATATAATAACAAGCTGTAAGATGGAAAGTGGGACATTCAGAGAAAGAAAAGAAACTACAAGGAGCGAAGCAGTATGTGCTGATCTTCTTATCTCTTGTTCAAGAGGCATTTTTGAGGCTTACGAAGGGATGAGAATGATGTTATAATATTGTTGAATACATTGAACCATCAAACCACTTTCATTAACCGGGAAACCTGTTATGAATTAGAAATGACATATTAAAACTTAATTAAACAAGATTCCAGAAATCACTACGTGAGTATCACATTTCTAACAGCCAAACACATATAATAGCAGATAATGTATCTTTTTGTGTGCCTGTATGTACTATGCATGTATACATATGGCATTTATATATAGGATTAAATAGTATATTTTAGATGTTCAGTAGTAGTAAATAGAAAAATTGCATCTAATTGAGACAAGTAGAGGCCAGGCACCCTAACCCTAAACCTTGTCATTAGTGACGTCAAGTTGGCCACACCCACGCAGTAACATGACCACTCAGCAACCACCACCCAGTCACATGACTGCAAAGCCACTCCCACCCAGTCACATGACCATTAAGCCATGCCCCCAAATAAGCCACACCAGCAGAGTGGTAGTAAAAAACTTATATTTTCTGAATTGCCTTGAGCTATGATACCCTTTATAGTGCACTATAGATGTCTATGTTATGTTTGTTTGTCACTTTTTTCCTTTTTTTCCATTAGTTGTTTTTTGTTCCTTTTTAAAATGTATATAATTAATTTAAAAAAATTAGATTCTGCAGTACCCACAGAGTTCATCCCTAGCAGGGGGAATCAGAGGCAGGCAAGGTGAAAGTGACAGCTATATTCCCCACAGAAAAGAAATATTGTGGGCAAGATGGTGCTAGAAAGCAAAAGTGAAAGAATCATGGAGGTGAACAAAGGTGAACCAAGAGTGTCCTTGAGAAAAATGCATATAAAATATTACCTGAATCTCAGAATGTCCGTGGAGTTAAACAGCGCAATGCACAAGCATACAGACAACATTTCTTCATTCCTCTACAGTCATTATCTCTCTGGCACAGATTAAGTTGATGTCTATCCCAGAAGCAAGGATCGGTTGGGCATTTCCCTGGCTTCTTTGGACTTTGCTTTTCTGCAATAGTGGAGGATAATGCAATAGTTAACCTTAAAATATAATGTATAGGCAGTACTCACTTATCAACTTCTTTGCTTAGTGACTAAGCACAGTTACTATTATGATGAAAAAATAATAACCAAACCCTGCATTTATGCAGATTTATCACTGTGGCATTTGGTGATTGCTTTCCTTATCAAGACAGTTGCTAAGAGAATTACCTGAAATAGGAACACATAATTAGCAGGCAAAAGCCAAAATTATCAATGGGAAAATTACTAAAACCTATTAAAAAGGTGAGCTCTGCTCATTTTCCTGGAGACTAACAAAGAGGAGAGTAATTACCGTATTTTTCGCTCCATAAGACGCAGTTTTTTTCCTCCCAAAGTAGGATGAAAAATCAGCCCCGTCTTATGGAGCGAAGATGCAGGCAGAGAGGGGGGGGAGGCTGCGAACTCGGAAGCGCCATCCCGCCGGCTAGCAGGCTAGCTGCTGCCTGGCCCACCGTTCCCCGTAAGCTGCGCGCACCCCCAAATACACCCGTGCGCGCCCTTTTCCATGGGCTCCCCATCCCCCTGCCAGCCCGCGGGGAGGTGGGCGGGGGCGGGGAGGTGTGGCAGTAGGAGTAAAGGGAGCCGCGGCCGCCCCTGCCTCCCCACGGTGCCTCCGGCCAAATGCGCCCCTGGCTTCTCCACGCTGCCCTATTGCCCGCCCGATCCGCTTCCTCTCCTCCTCTGCCACCTCCTGCCTTGGGGCGCGATCTGCCTCCTCTCCTCCGCTGCCTCCTCCTGCCTTGGGACGCAATCTGCCCCCTCTCCAATGTCGCTGCCTTCTGCCTTGGGGCGCGATTCGCCCCCTCTCCTCCGCCGCCGCCTTCTGCCTTGGGGCGCGATCCGCCCCCTCTCCTCCTCCGCCGCCTCCTGCCTTGGGCGAGCAATCCGGGAGTCTGGGACTGTGTGGCTTTGCGCCATGAAGAGAAAACGGTCGACTTTTCCCTGCTGCCGGAGCCGTTTCCTCTTCATGGCGCAAAGCCACACAGTCCCGGACTCCCGGATCGCTCACTTCTCCAGTCAGCACAGCCATCTGCCCAGACAGAAAGAAAAAAAGAGAGAGAAAGTGAGAAGAAGAGAAAGAGGGGGAGAGAGAGAGAAAGAGAGAGGGGGAGAGAGAGAAAGAGAGGGAGAGGGAGAAAGAGAGTGGGAGAGGGGGAGAGGGGGGAGAGAGAGGGAGAGGGGGGAGAGATAGCAAGAGAGAGAGAGAGAAAGAGGGAAAGGGGGAGAGAGGGGGGAGAGAAAGAGAGAGGGAGGGAGAGAGAGGAGATAAAGGAAGAGGAGAGAGAGAAAGGAAGAGAAAGAAAGAAAGAGGGATAGAAAGAGAGAGAGAGGGAGAGATGCTCAGTGAGCCTTTCTTTGAAGTTGCCTTTCTTTCTTTCTTTCTTTCTTTCTTTCTTTCTTTTTCTCTCTTGCTCTTTCATCCTTTTTTCTTTCTCTTGCTTTCTTTCTTTCTCTTGCTTTCTCTCCTTCCTTCCCTCCTTCCATTTCTTTCATTCCCCCTCTCTATTTTTATTTCTCTTTCATTTTCTTTCTTTCTCTCTTTCTTTCTTGCTTTCTTTCTTGCTCTTTTTCTTTCTCTCTTTTACCTTCCCTTCCTCTATTTCTTCTTTTCTTTCTCCTTCCTACCTTCTTCCCTCCCTCCCTTCAGTCCTTCCTCTCTTACTCTCCCCTTTCATAAGTTTCCTTGCTTCCTTCCTCTGTTCCTATCCCTTCCCCCTTTCTTTCTTTCTTTCTTTCTTTCTTTCCTTCCCTCCCTCCATTTCTTGCTTTCCTTTTCCTTCCTCCCTTCTTTCCTCCCTCACTCCCTTCTTTCACTCCTTCCTCTCTTCCTCTCCCCTTTTTGGCTCAAAATATTTTTTTTCTATTTTCCTCCTCTAAAATCTAGGTGCGTCTTATCAGCAGGTGCGTCTTATAGAGCGAAAAATACGGGTACCTTCTGTGTTTATTGCACATTTTCAGAGCTACATCAAATATATTTCTGAAAAAATATGCTTTGAACAATTTCTCCTTTCTAAGTTTCTGTGGTACAACTACTATTTTATTCATTGAATACCTTATTTTTTAAATTTACAATATGTTTGTTTTTTCTTTGATACTTAGAAAGCATTTCTGGTTCATGTAAGAACCACAATCAGAACTGACCAGTGGGAAATTTTATCACAGCTACTGGTCAAAACAGTATCTTTGGAATTCCTAATTCTATCTTCCTTTCAAAGGACATTCCAATCCACACATTTTTTCAGGCTTCCAACTTAAATTTATGCTAACAAAATGCACAGGGAGATATCTGAATGTCATGAACTGTTGCTATCCATGGGTAAATGTGGCTTCTTACTTTATGGTTCAGTAGCTTATATGAGCACAGCCATTTAGTCTTCATTCTTTAATCTGTTTTGTATTCTTTTCTCACTTTATGCAACATTTACAAACTTTGACAAAGTGAACTGAATTATAATTTTTTCCAACCTGAAAAGTCTTCAGTTCACTAGATTTAAAAAAGGCTCACAAAGACAAATGTGGAATAAGTTAAGTAATCAATCTCAACTTTAGAATCGTTTCATTTCTATTTAATTTGTTTCAAATGTTGTAAAATTAGTTTATAGTTTATACTGGAAATGTACATCTTCAACTTATTGGAAGAAAATAGAGACTTTTTAAAACGTTGCCATCGACAGATATAGCTAATATGTATAGCATGGAATACATTGAGTTTGAAAACCCCAGCATAGCATTTAGACTTAAAGCATATCAATGAGTTGAACTGATGTAACTTAAAACAAATTATATTGGACAAATGGAAAAACTTGGAAGATCCACAGGTTGGTTGAAAACTATAAGGACCACAGTATATTATCGCCAAAAAGGCTTCTAAAATTGTCAACCTGATCCTACCTAGCTTCTGCTCCGGCAATCTCACACTACTCACCAGAGCTTACAAAACTTTCGCCAGACCCATCCTTGAATACAGCTCACCTGTCTGGAACCCACACCGAATTTTGGACATCAACACCCTAGAAAAGGTCCAACAATACTTCACCAGAAGAGCCCTTAACTCCTCCACTTGAAACAGAATACCCTACAAAAATAGACTTATAATCCTGGGTCTAGAAAGCTTGGAACTATGACACCTTAAACATGATCTAAGTATTGCCCACAAGACCTGCCTGTCAACAACTACTTCAACTGCAATAACACAAGCAATCGAGTTGTTGAAGCATGGAACTCATTACCAGACTCCGTGGTGTCAACCCCCAACATTTTTCCCTTAGACTTTCCACGGTTGACTTCTCCAGATTCCTTAGAGGTCAGTAAGTGGCGAGCATAAGTGCACTAGTGTGCCTTCCATCCCCTGTCCAATTGTCTCTCCTATATTTTATAAATCGTTTCTCCCATCCATATATCCTTCCTCTACTCTTCATTGATGCATTCTATTCTCATATCCCTTCTTCTATCCCTTCCGTGATATTCACTACTACACGTTTTTATTCTCCTTAACTTTAATTTTGTATTGGACAAAATAAATAAATAAATAAATAAATAAATAAATAAATAAATAAATAAATATTGTATTACATATCTATGTAAATTATATATGCAAATTATGGATTAAAATATGTTAGCAGGTTTTCTATGATAACAATAATTGTAATAAATGCAGCAATACAGAAATCGATATTCAATCAGCCAATTGGTGATAGTTAAATAAGGATGTAGGGATAAAACCCCATAAGATTTCCTGCTCTTTCCTTCATCATGTCTTCTCACAAAACGCAAATTTTACGCCTTACCTTTATGGAAGTTGCTCCCAATTACGGAGGGGAATCCCATCCAAATTGCCAGGAGCCAAATTGCAAGGGAAAAGATAGTCAGCAGCCTCATGTTTTCCTGCAGATTCAGGAAAAAATAATAATAATCAAGAACTATAACTGAGTAAAGCCAATATATAATGTTCTGAGGAATGTAGTTGCACCTAACTGCATTCAATAGTGTTGCAAAAGATCTTTATACAGTTTGATCTCACCCCACCCAAAACTTAAGCAATTACTTTGGTTTAATTTCCACAGAATGTATTCTGTGTTAAGAGAACAGGTGGCTACATCCATAAATGCAATATTCTGGTGTGGTGTAGCCTATAGTCACCCTTCTGTGTCCTGAGAATTAAGATTCTGAGTTGGTTGAGAAGGGCGGCATAGAAGTCTGATAGATAGATAGATGGATAGATAGATAGATAGATAGATAGATAGATAGATAGATAGATGATGGATGGATGGATGGATGGATGGATGGATGGATAGATAGATTTCAACACCCACAGCAAACGCAGGATGTGTCCTCTTTGTCTTCTCAGGAACTCTGTCTATATTGTTCATCCTTTGGGGTTTTGCTACTTAATGGAAGTTTTTTTGCAGAAGTAGTAACTCAAACTTTTGTGTATTGTCACCTTGTAAATTGTTTGCTTCTTTATTTCCCTCACAAAACAACAGACTTTATAGCCAAAATATAACTTATTTGATATATTTCTTGATTCTGTAAATCACATGATACAGTGTGTTTGTTAGTTTGTTAGTTTGTGTGTGCGTCTGTGTGTAATTTGAAAAATGAATCATGGTCAATTCTACATTATCATCTAAACTTCCTTGCATGAGGCCTGGCCTGGCTGCCATTCTACTTTGACCTGATGAAAAGTAGAAAAAGCAGCTCACAAATGGCATTGAAGGTCGGCTGTGCTGTCAGATACGTGATGAGTTGTCCTCCCTATCGCTGAGGCTGGTGTGGGGAGGTTTTGAGTCAGCAGTCCCATTCGTGCAACGTAATATTTAAGTGATTGGAATTCGTGATTGATAACACGCATGACTCCTCCCTCAGGCTAGCCTGATTTTCTAACATGGGTCCTTCTATGCTGATTTCCCCTTCCTGCTTTGTGTCTTCAAAGTCTCAGTTCTCATGGGAACTTGACATGGGAGGAATCCACCTCTCCCTCATCTGCAAGAGCTGGCAAGCCAAGTGGTGGTTGATGTAACGCAAAAACATAGTTAGAAGGTTTAACTGTAGGAGATGAAACTTATAAAGCCCAAGCCTTTGCAGACGATTTAACGTTTATAATTGAAGAACCGATAACAACAGTCCCCACATTACTGCAAGCTATTGAACAATATGGAAAGGTAGCAGGTTTAAAGATAAACAAAAGTAAAACACATTTTTTAACTAAAAATATGAGCAAAGCACAAGAAACCAAATTAGAAAGCATTTCTGGAATAAAGACTGTTAAAAAAGTAAAATACCTAGGAATAAATCTAACAGCGAAAACAATAACATTAAAAAATGATAACTATACAAAATTACTAACAGAAATTAAAAAATATTTAGCAATGTGGAATAACCTGAAAATATCATTTCTAGGAAGAGTGGCAACAATTAAGATGAATATTTTACCCAAGGTCTTATTTCTCTTCCAGGTAATACCAATAAATCCAGGGGGAATCTTCTTTAAAACTTTGACAAATCTAGTTAAAAAATTTATATGGCAAGGGAAAAAAGCAAGGATAAAAATAAATTGTCTAGAAGATATCAAAGAAAGAGGAGGATTTGGCCTTCCAAATTGGAAATTATACTACCAGGCTGCCGCATTAACGTGGGTTAGAGATTGGATAACTCTAGAGAACAAAAGAATATTAAATCTAGAAGGACATGATCTTATGCTTGGATGGCACGCATTTATATGGTACGACAAGGAAAAAAACCACTCATATTTTAAAAGACATACATTAAGGAAGTATCTATTAGAGGTTTGGAAAGACATAAGGAAAAATCACTTTCTAGATATCCCAGAATGGCTTGCCCCCCTAGAAGCAATAACACATCCGAAGTCTATAAAAGACAAGAAATTATCTTTTAGATATAAAGAATTACTAAATGACAAGATGAAGTTAAAATCTAGGATTAAATTACAAGAAGAAGGTATAACAATAGACTGGTGGCATTACGCCCAGATTCGATCTAGATACCAGAAGGATAAAACTTCTTATATTTTTAATAAAAGTAAAAATTTGCTAAGTACTTTAATTACTACTAATCCAACAAAAATGATAGGTAAAATATATAAATTCCTCATTGCTCATAAAAATATAGAGTTGACTTTAAAAGACACTATGATAAGATGGTGCAGAAATATTGGCAAGGAAATAGATATAGACACATGGGAGAAAGTTTGGATTAATAACTGGAAAATGACTAAATCAGTCTCATTAAAAGAAAACCAAATTAAAATGTTCTACAGGTGGCATTTCCCACCAAATAGGATAGCAAAAATGTTTCCCAAAACATCCCCACTATGTTGGAAATGCAAGAATGAAATAGGTACCTATTACCATCAATGGTGGACTTGTGGTAAAGCTAAAATATACTGGAAGATGATAAAGAAAATAATAAAAGAAATAGTAAAGCAAGATATAGAAAATACCCCGGAATTTTACCTATTAGGAATTACCAACCAGATTTATAAGAAAGAAATTCTTTACTTAATTATACACATACTAACTGCGGCTAGAATAATATATGCGCAAAACTGGAAGGGGGAAGAAATCCCCAAGGAAGAAGAAGTTATAGCTAAAATATTAGATTGCGCTGAAATGGATATGATGACAAGACGATTAAATGATCAAGAAGATACTAAATTCTATGAAACATGGAACAATGTTTATAAATGGATAGACAAGAAAAAATAAGATATGCAAATTTATTTTTAGTTAATTTTTTGTATTTGTTTTTTACCTAGGTGATAACAATGTTAATACTAGTTTAAATGTATTTTTGATGATTATGGTATAGTAGCTTATGTACAAGCAACATATTAAGAATTTTGGTTTATATACGTATAATAGTTAAAATTAGCTTAAAGGTATTGTTTGATGATTATGGTATATTAGTTTACGTATAAGCAATATATAAAGAATTTTGGTTTATACACGTATAGTAGTTAAAATTAGATTAAATGTATTGTTTGATGATTATGGTATATTAGTTTATGTATAAGCAATATATTAAGAAATTTAGTTTATATATGCATAGTACTTAAGATTTTGAAAATTCTAACCTAAATTTACTAGACTTTTTAATATTCAACATATATTCAATTATGTATTCTTTTTCTGTATTTGAATTTATACTTTCAAGAGAAGCGGGGAAAATGCACCCCCACTTTATGTTTAATGTTTGTATGTGTGTCTGTTTATTTTAAGAAAAACTAATAAAAAAATTAAAAAAAAAAAGAACAAGTTCCCTTCCCTGGAATTTGAGGCCAGATGTGGAAGGTCCATTGTAGGTGAATATCCTCCTTCCATCTAGAGGAATGCAGGGGCTGGTTAACATCTTTCTGGATAGGTTCTTCAGGCAAAACCAGACAGGAAATTGGCAGTTTGGTTGACCTTGGCTTGTCAGGGAAGTGCAGGTGAAATTGATGAAATAAATCAGGGCATGGTCTCTGCGTTTCCCCAGGAGTGGTCTGCAAAATATATCCTTTCCAATGAATCATGTACTGGATACTTTTGCTTCTTTTCCTAGAGTCTAGGATTGCTTCCACCTCATATTTGTTTGCTTGTTTAAAATATGTATATCCTCAACTCCCTAAGGCCAGTAGGGTGAGGGTAGTATGGATCTCAGGAAATAGCTGGTTCCAGAGAGTCAGAGCCACCACAGAGAAGGCTCTCCCCCGCAATCTCACCAGCTTACACTTTTTAGCTCAAGGGACCAGAAAATGGCCAATCCTGTGGGCCCTTATCAGTTGCTGGGAGCTATGTGATAGAAGGCAGTCCCTAAGATACTCTGGCCCTAAGCCATGTAGGGCTTTAAACATAATAACCAACATGTTGAATTGCACTTGGAGACCAATTGGGAACCAGTGTAGCTCATGGAGAGTTGGTGTAATGTGGGTGTACCTAGTTGTACCCACAACAGCTCACGTGGCTACATTCTGGACCAGCTGTAGTCTCCAAACCCTCTTTAGGGGTAGCCTCATGTAGAGCACATTGCAATAATTTAACTGGGAGGTGATAAGGGTATGAGCGACTGAGGAGAGCCTCCTGATCCAAGTAGGGTTGCAATTGGTGCACCAGGCAAACTTTTGCTAAAGTCCCCCTATCTACAGCTGCCAGATGTTAGTCCAATCTCACTTGAGAGTCTAGGAGGATGTCCAGATTGCGAACCTTTTTGGAGGGTGTAATTTTCCCCTCCAAGGACGGACAATCAGTATAGTCCTTCGTGGGCAGTACCCACAGCCACTCGGTCTTGTCAGGGTTATATTTGAGCATGTTAACTGCCATCTAGACACTCACAGCCTCCAGGCACCCGCACATCACATCTACCGCTACACTGAACTGGCACAGGGTGGAGATATACTGGGTGTCATCAGCGTATTGCTGATATCTCACCCCATGCTGTCATTTGATCTTAACAAGTGGTTTCATGCAGATGTTAAATAGGAGAGGAGAGAAGACCAAACCATGTTGCATCCCACAGTGGGGGGGGGGGGGGGCTGGGGTCGACCTCTGTCCTCCTACCAACACCTACTCTAACCAACCGGAGAGATAGGAAGAGAACCAACACATCACGGTGTCTCCCACTCCCAACTCCCCAAGACGTCCAAAGATATTTCACCAGAAGAGCCATTCACTCCTCCACTCGAAACAGAATATCCTATGAAAACAGACTAACAATCCTGGGCCTAGAAAGCCTAGAACTACGGTGCCTAAAACACGATTTGAGTATTGCCCACAAGATCATATGCTGCAATGTCCTACCGGTCAATGACTACTTCAGCTTCAACCGCAATAACACAAGAGCACGCAACAGATTCAAACTTAATACGAACCGCTCCAAACGTGACTGTAAAAAATATGATTTCAACAATCAAGTTATCGAAGCGTGGAACTCATTACTGGACTCAATTGTGTCAACCCCCAACATTTCTCCCTTAGACTATCCACGATTGACCTCTCCAGGTTCCTAAGAGGCCAGTAAGGGGTGTACATAAGTGCACTGGTGTGCCTTTTGTCCCCTGTCCAATTGTCTTTCCTTTCTTTCACCTATCTTATATATTCTCTTCCTCTCATATATCGTTCACTCTCACCCTCTTTTATATTATCACATGTCCATTTTTCTTCCTATGTATTTGTGTATTGGACAAATGAATAAATGAATGAATAAATAAATAAAAAAAAATAAACGTTGCAGAAGGATACCATGGTCAATGGTATTGAAAACCGTCGAGAGGTCAAGAAGCACTAAGATAGAGGAATAACTCCCACCCCTGACTCGCCAGAGATTATCCATCAGCATAACCAAAGCAGTTTCTGTGCTGTAGCTGGGCCTGAAGCCCAATTGAAAAGAGTCTAGATAATCTGTCTCATCCAATGACCATAGGAGCTGGAATGCCACCACTTTCTCCACAACCTTTGCAGAAAGAGTACGTTGGAGACTGGACAAAAGTTCTTTAACTCAGCGGGATCCAGGGATCTACCTATCATCGAACTCATGGTGAAAACTCCACCTCTAGGTTGTCACAGCACCTGAGTTCCCATATTTAGTGTGGTAATAATATTCAGAATTTATCAAACACAATCCAGTTTCAAATATCATACACTTCACCCAGGATGTTAACAAGCCTTAACAAAGAAGTGAAATCAGGTTGAGAAAAGATATATTAGAAGAGCATCAGCATCATTTGATCTGGGGAAAAGGAAGGATATAAATGGATTGTGGAGATCCCTTTCAATCAGGATACAATCTGAAGCATTGATTGAAGGCACATGTGATTGCTACTGTGGAGGATTTCAGCTATAACTTATGTAATAGGGATACAGCTTTCCTTGTCATATTAGATCTCTTAAAGACTTTTGATAATATCAGTTCTACTATAATTTGGAAACGCAGGGCACAGTATTACAATTGTCTGTTCATAATGTAATTCTTTTTCCTACCCAAATCTGACCTTTTCTTTCTTTGAGCTAGCGAAATGTGTGATTAACATCACGGTTTGATAGAAATGCACGACCAACGGCTTAAACCGCCTGTCGAAATTGCCTCCGGAGCCGGGTGATGCTGCTGGCAGCTCTATAGAGTCCTGAACTTCCGGGTTCCTGAAAACCCGGAAATTCGGCTTTTGGCAGCACGCCAGGTCGGCACACCGCCTGCTGGTCACTGGGGGAGGTCCTGGATTGCCCTATTTAAGGGCGATCTGAGCAGGACCACCCCCTTGCTTTCTTGCACTACTGAAATGAACACCCGCCCACCCTCCACTATTAACAGTGTTTCCTGAGGAGGTCAGGAAACGCAGTGTTTCCTGAGGAGGCTGTCACGCTGTGAATTGACAGCCTCCAAAGACATTGAGAAACATCCAGTAGTTAGATAGTTAACTCTGTTTATTAATGTAGCTCCTCCTTTGTGATGTAACCTGTTTGCTCACATGCTCCTTCTTGGAGAAGAAGGCGGTCTCTAGTTTTAGAGAATCTCCTTTACGCTTCATCTTCATTAACCATGTAGATGTGCATTTTATGTCTCTTCAGACAAACTTTATTTTTTCTACTTTTTCTAATAAAAGTTTAGTTCATTCGAACATGCTCTGTCTGTACTTTAATAACCATCACCTCCGGAAGGTCCTGGCTCAGTTCCAGCGGGCTGAGCACCTTGCTTAAGGTAACGGTCTTTCTAGATTTCCAACATGGTAGCATGGACGGTTTATTATTAAAGAAACAGACGCTGCTTACACACCGTAAGCTCACTAGCTATCCTCCAAATGCCAGCTAAGAAAAAGAAGAATCCTCTCTCGCAATCCTATATCGGTTCCCTCTCAAGCCAGCAGCTTGCTGAACTAAAAGAGACTATCCGTGCTACGGAGAAGAAAAAGGAACCGATTGTGTCTTTGCAACCTGAGTTGGAACACTCTGAGGCAGATTCCCCCACTGCAGCAACTTACGCAGCAGCGGCCACTAGTGGATGGAATGCCGGAAAGGCACAAGCTATTCCTGAAGCCAATGTGTATAATGGGAAGCCTAATGTTTCTAGAGCTTTTCTCGCCGCACAGATGCAAAGGGAAATCCCTCAAGTTCCAGGCACTTCTGTTTCACCACAGAGGCCACCAGTCCTTACTCCACAGATGCCAACGCAGCTTCCCCAGATGGTTCAGCCACCAGGTTTGCCAGCAGGGGTTGGGGCCCAACTCCAACCGCTGCAAGCAGTTCAGACAACTGCATCTACAAGGCAAACCATCACATCTTCTGCTTTGAAAGGTGAGTTCGTGCTGTTACCAAATGGACACAACTACAGGAAATGGCTTCACAGGATAAATTTGCACCTACTGGCTCATGACATAGATGGGATTGCTCATAATCCCCCAGTAAGGCGCTGGACTGAAGAAGAAAGAGAAGCTGACATAAAAGCCAAGCTACTCATTCTTATGAGCATAGACTCACAATTGTCAATGAGGTACACTCATGACATCACTTCTGCTGAGATACTAGAGTCACTAGACGGCATGTTTAGGCCCGTATCAGATGAAGGCAACTACATACTGATATCCAAGTTTACTAACACTAAACTTCCAACTGGGGGTGAACTTGCTCCACACTTATCTAAGATGTTAACCATGCATAGAGATTTAGAAGAAAGAGGATACCGCTATGATAATAATCAAGTCAATGCGGCTATCATAACTTCCCTTGGTCCTGAATGGAAGGAAGTCATTTACAAGTTCAGTATACTCCCACTGGCCCAAAAGACCACACAGAGACTCTGTAACATGCTAACTGAAGAAGAAGAGTTGCTGCACACTGGCCTCAGACCTATGTCAGCAGCATTTAAACCTAACTTGGCAAAGAGCGGTCAACAGAAAACTAGTACTCCAAAGTACCCACGCCAGAAGCAACCTAAGAAGGATGACACTCATAAGTCAGCTGATTTGCATAGTGTCCACTCTGGCACAAATGACCCTCCACCTTATCCAACTCAACCAAAGGGCACACAGAAGAAAGGATCCCGAGGAAAGAGTTCTGGGACTGCAAAGACAACTCCCAAAGACTCCAAAGATGAGAAAGCTACTTACGTTAGTACCATCCTCCTCAACACTGTTCCTGAGAAGAGTCCACTCTACGATATACGTGAGTTATGGACCCTAGACAGCGGAGCAGCGGTGCACGTCACGTACCGGAAGGAATTCTTCACTGAGCTACACCAGACAGATGTCAAGGAATTGATTGGATTCGGGGATCTACACTCCAAGGTGGAAGGAAAAGGAAAAGTCTTCGTCAAAGAACTGGACTCCCTTGTCTCAAATGTTTTCTACGTTCCAACTGCCAAGAACAACATCCTTAGTGGATATTGCCTGAGAGAAGAATTGAAAGTTATAATAAACTTTGAACTCACAGACACTAACATCATCAAGGATGGCAAACTTCTTGCTACTGCCATTCCCATTAAAGGTGTTTTTTATTTAAAACCTAAACCTCAAATGAAAGGTGATGTAAGTATAAGCGTTCCAATGGGCGAAAGCACAGGTCCAGATAGAAAGCCTGTTGCAACTTCTAGTTCAAAGGCTTCTAAAGCCAATGAAATCCCTGATGTTCCTAATACTGTTACAAATGTTAAACCTATATTAACAAACAAATCTTTTCATTCCAGGTGTGTTCACAGATGGCATCGTCGCTTGGGGCATGCTTCTTACCCCGTCTTAGCAAAGATGTCTGAATATGTTGATGGTTTTAAAATTGATGGGACTTGCCAAGTTTACTTAGACTGCAAAATTTGTAACTCAGCCAAGTCCAAAAATTCACCGATACCTAAGGTTGCTGTCCGATTGTGTTCACGCATTTTTGAATTGGTCCACACCGACGTTGTCGGTCCATTTCGGCCTACTGTTGGTAAACGTAAGTATTTCTTAACTGTAGTTGACAGTTACTCACGATTTGGCTATGTTTTTCTTTTAAAACAAAAATCAGAGGCGTTTGGGGTCTTTAAAGACTTTGCTGCAGAGATACTCACCCAACACGACGTCTGGATCAAGCGAATTCAAAGTGACCGTGGAGGCGAATTCATGTCGCAACAATTCCAAGGATGGATGGCCAGGAATGGAATCCGCCAGCAGACCTCAGCACCCGCGACGCCGGCCCACAATGGGATTTGCGAACGCCGTAACGGGATCTTGCAGATGATGTTTCGTTGTCTCCTTGAGGATGCAGGCTTGGACTTTTCATACTGGGGCGAAGCAGTAAGGTATGCTAATTACATTGTTAACAGAACATGGAGTAGCATCATACAAGACACTCCTTATCACTTGCTTCATGCCAAGAAGCCTGATGTTCAAAACATCTACATTTTTGGTTGTTATGCCACTGTTAACATTCCACTTGAACAAAGAAGGAAAGGAGGTCCTGTGTCAGAAAGAATGAGATTCATCGGCTTTGATGAAGTCTCCAAGTACCACAAATTTGCTGACTCTCATCACAGAGTTTATATTTCTAATTCAGCCAAATTTGAGGAAGACACAAATTGGTCCAGTATACATAGTAATGATACTTCAGTTTATTTTCCTAAGTAAGGTGTGGCGATACCTGATGCCCAGGGAGCTGTGCCAGATATTCCTGATGTTCCAGATGATGAACAGCCTTCGACAGTCGCAGAGGAAACCCCTGGCGATGAACTTGAAGGCGGAGATGATGATGGACCAGCGTTCCAAGACGTTCAAAGAGGACTATTAAAGGAACTCCTCCAAAGAGATTTGCACAGCAAGTATCTGAATCTCCTTTTCTTTTCATGTGTAATAATCTTACACTTCCACCTGATCATTTTCACCAGATCAAACTTTTGCCTGAATCTGAACAAGAAAAATGGTATGAGGCTATGGAACGCGAACTGGACTGCTTAAAAAAGCTTAAGGTGTTCCAACAGGTGGAGCCTCCCAACAAGAAGAAAGTCATTGGCACACGCTGGGTGTATAAGCTCAAACAGAAACCTAATGAAGGAAAACTGTATAAAGCTAGACTTGTAGCTCAAGGATTCTCTCAAGTTTATCCGGATGACTACACTGACACATATTCACCCACAGTCAAAAATGAGAGTGTCAAGGTTGCCCTAATCACTGCTATTGCTTTGGACTTAGAGGTTTTTCAGTTTGATGTAGAGACTGCCTATTTGAACGCTGATCTGAATGAAGAGATCTACGTCAAAGGTGCTCCCGGGTTCCAGGACCGAGAAGGTGAAGTCTGGTCTCTGAGCAAGTCTTTATACGGCCTCAAACAGAGTGCCCTTATGTGGTACAAGTTGTTATCCCAAAAGCTAAATTCAATGGGCTTTATTAAGTCCATCCCTGATGAATGCGTGTTCACAAAAGGGCAAGGTAAGACTTATGAAATTGTTCTTGTTTATGTTGATGATATTGTTTACATAGGTCCAAATGAAAGCACCAGTAAAACTTTTGCTAAGGGTCTTGAGAAACATTTCACCTTAAAAAGCCTAGGGCATATTAATGATTATCTAGGTGTTCAGTTTGAGAAAACTGAGAAGGGGTTCTCTCTTTCACAAGAAAGTAAGGTTGACCAGCTCTTGCAGAATTGTAATATGTCTGATGCGAAAACTTGTCGTTCTCCTATGCAGACTGATTTTTACAGGTTAACCCGAGAAGAGTATCCTGCTTTTGACAACAAAACACTGTACCGGTCAGTGATTGGATCGCTATTGTACATCAGCAGTTGGACAAGACCTGACATTTCGCTGAGTGTGAATCTACTGTCCAGATACGTTGGCAACGCAACCACGTTTCACTGGTCTTGCATAAAAAGACTGTTGAGATACATGAAGCTCACAAAGGACAAGAAGTTGTACCTCGAGCCGAATCATGTTAAGTACCCTGAAGTGATTTGTTATGCAGATGCTGACTGGGCAAGTGACACAGAAACATGAAAAAGTACTTCTGGTTATGTACTGTTTTTAAATGGTTGTCCTTTCTTTTGGAAAGTTAGGCAGCAGAAGTTTATTTCTTGCTCTTCAACTGAGTCTGAATATGCGTGTGTTTCTGATTGCTGTAATGAGTTAACCTCTCTTTTTAATCTCATTGATAGTATTTGGGAAAGTCCAAAGAAACCAATTGTTATTATGGAGGATAACATTTCAGTCACATATATTGCTGAAGCTGAATTTGTTGGAGCTCGTTCACGGCACACTGACATCCAGTATAAAAATACCAGAGAGAAGGTGAAAGAAGGATTCGTAAAACTTCAGTATGTGGCTACTACTGAGCAGATCGCTGACTTGCTGAATAAGCCGTTGCCAGCTGATCAACATGAATACCTCACCAACAAGATGTGCCTTAAGTGAACTGATGCCTTGATGTCCTGATGTCCCTTATGTCTCTGATGACTGACAAAGAAGGGGTGTCACGCTGTGAATTGACAGCCTCCAAAGACATTGAGAAACATCCAGTAGTTAGATAGTTAACTCTGTTTATTAATGTAGCTCATCCTTTGTGATTTAACCTGTTTGCTCACATGCTCATTCTTGGAGAAGAAGGCGGTCTCTAGTTTTAGAGAATCTCCTTTACGCTTCATCTTCATTAACCATGTAGATGTGCATTTTATGTCTCTTCAGACAAACTTTATTTTTTCTACTTTTTCTAATAAAAGTTTAGTTCATTCGAACATGCTCTGTCTGTACTTTAATAACCATCACCTCCGGAAGGTCCTGGCTCAGTTCCAGCGGGCTGAGCACCTTGCTTGAGGTAACGGTCTTTCTAGATTTCCAACAGCCTCGGGGCCGAATAGGAATTTTTTGCGGCCTCCCCTTTAGAGGCGGCCGTTTTTTTGCCTATTCCACACTGATGATGCGGACTGGATTGGTTAGCGGGTGCGGCGCACTTAGATGTTTGTATAGGCCTCCCTTTGGTCATTGGGGTTTGGCAGGTTAGGGGCGGAAATGGGCAATTAGAAGTGACTGCGCATGCTCCTTTGGGCATCCGTTAAAGGGTGATGGACCGCCTCTCTCCAGGAACTAGAGGTTGGAACAACTTCGGAGATTGGAGAGAGGATGTCCATGGGAATCACCGGATCCAATTTCCCACGGGGATTGGAGGGTGAACTCCTCCCACACAACAAAGGGGCGTGGCTTGGATCCAGGTGAAAGTGGCTACCTTCACCTGGTTCAGCAAGGAGTTTTTGCCCAATGTTGCCAAGGAAGTTTCTGGTAGGAATTTCCACCCTGTTAGTTTTGGCCTCTGCAGGTCCTTAGTTATGTTGAATTTAAATATTTAAATTTACGTATTAAAAGTTACGTTATTTAAATTTATGTTAATTTAATAAAATGACCCTTATTTAATCCACAATATGTCTCAGTATCTTTACTCCACTTCTGGGGCAATCTAATCTTCCATGTTTGTGTTGTCTTTTTCTTTTCAAAATAGTAAATTTAAAATGGCCAAGATAGCATTCTGCATATAAACAAAGGAAGAATTGAAAAGTGAAATTTGAAAAAGTAGATGCTGTAACATTGTTGAATACATTGAACTGTCAAACCACTTTCATTAACCAGAAAACTTGTTATGAATTAGAAATGACATATTAAAACTTAAGTAAACAACACTGCAAAAATCATCATATGAGCATCACATTTTAACAACCAAACTGGCAAATCCACCCGCCTGCCATTCCCTCTTCCTCAGGGGTGCAGTGCCGTGGCACGACTGGCCCCATCTGGGGGCGGGGCAGGGGAAACAGGCAAGCAAAGGCCCTGCGAGCTGGCCTGAAGTCCGTGCAGAGACTCCAGCCAAGCTGGGTTAGAGGCGGGGAGGGAGAGGCAGCAGTGGAGAGCTTGGAATCCCCTCCCTCCAGCTTCTTCCCAAGGAGGCTGGTTGGGAGGAAAAAAAGTGAGATATTTTTCAAAGGGCACAGGACATGGGACAAATGATCAAAAAGTGGGACTGTCCTGCTGAAAGCGGGATGTCTGGTCATCTTAGGCATGAAGCCTCTTTTATTCAGAGACCTGTTCTCTTTGAGTGTGCTGTTCAGACCTCTCTCTCTCTCTCTATCTCTATCTCTCTTTCTCTCTGGGTGTCTTGCTCAGGACTTGCTGTTCATTTTTATAATAAAATTCTTGTGCCCACAATTATAAAGATCCCAAAGATAGCTAAACAGTAATAGGTTAATATACTGTATACAGATAGAACATATCCAAGGGGGCGGGGCGGGAGGTGCTGGCTCCCATCCACAATATAAAGATATTGTTTTTATTAATATTTAAAGGGATATCAATGGTGAATTTAATTAGAGGATAATTCTGACCTATCTGGATGACAAAATTAGAAAGGAGTATGGGAGAGGCGGTGATTTGATACCAAAATTGAATAGATGGGATTTATAAATTTGTACTTGGAATATATAAGATTTAGTAATTCAAGATTATTTTATTGTAATAAGAATAGAAGGTATATTATTTTTTATGATAATGTTTTTTAAATTACTGAAAAATATTCGGATCTTCATTAGTAGTAAATAGATAAAGAAATTGTATCTCGTTGAGGCCTTTGAGTCAAGCAGAGGCCAGGTAACCTAACCCTAACCCTTGGCGTGAGTGATGTCAAGTTGGTCCCCCTCACCCAGTGACATGACCATCCAGTCACATGATCACCAAGCCACCCTTACCCAGTCACATGAATGCGAAGGGATAAAATGGCAGGAGCAAGCACCCAGTGGACTGTATTAAAAAAGGCCATCTTAAAAGCCACTGGACTGTATCTAAGGCAAATAACTAAAGATAAAAGGAAGAAGAAACCGCTATGGTTTAGCAATGATGTAAGGGCTATAGTCAATGAAAAAAAGGCTGCCTATATGAGGTATAAAGAGTCTGGAAGTATAGCTGATAGAGAGGTATATAAAATGAGACAGAAGGAGGCCAAACAGATAATATATGCTGCTAAAGCCTCAAAAGAGAAAGAAACTGCCAAATCTGTAAAGAAGGGGGATAAAACCTTCTTCAGATATATTAGTGATAGAAAGAAGAAAAACTACAGCATCACGAACTTAGTACTCGGAATAATACATGCATTGATGGGAATAAGGAGATCACTGACCATTAAAATAGCTACTTCTGTTCAGTTTTCTCAAAAGACACCTTACAAAATAATACTATAGAGGGATATGGCATTGCTTCCAGCTGTACAGATTCAGCTCCAGTGATCTTAGAAGCTGGTGTCTTAGAAGAACTTGAACGATTAAAGATAAATAAGGCAATGAGTTCAGATGGCATTCATTCCAGAGTTCTTAAAGATCTGTCATTGCTACCCCCCTGACTGATTTGTTAACAGGAGATGTTCATGAGGATTGGAGAATGGCCAGTGTTGTGCCTATCCACAAGAAGGGCAGTAGAGGAGAAGCTGGTAACTACAGGCCAGTTAGCTTGACATCAGTTATAGTTAAAATGATGGAGACTCTACTCAAAAAGAGGATAAATCAGCACCTAAAAAACAATAACTTATTGGATCCAAATCAGCGTGGCTTTACTGAAGGCAAATCATGTCAGACTAATATCATTGATTTCTTTGACTATGTCACAAAGGTAGTGGATCAAGGTGGTGCCGTGGATATTGCCTATCTGGACTTCAGCAAAGCCTTTGATACGGTTCCACTTAAAGAGCTGATAGATAAATTAATGAAGATTGGACAATCCCTGGATAGTTCAATGGATTTGCAGCTGGCTGAAGCATAGACATCAGAGAGTTATTGTTAATGGCGAGTATTCTGAGCAGAGACAGGTTACAAGCGGTGTGCAACAAGGGTCTATACACTAATCTTGGAATTCATCAACACGGAATTCCCTTCAACTGCCAAATAAAGCCATAAAAAACCTTTATAACCTCTTTCTCATCCTCAACCTCTTAATATACAATGAGGAAATGCTGTCCACAAGAGTGGGACAGCCAGTTTGACGGGAGTAAAACGGACCCAAGATTTAAGAGAAGCAAGCTTCACAACACAAGGAAGGGTAGCTGGTAGGGTCCTCTCTACAGTGTTTGTTATAACTAAACACTAACATGTGGGCACATATATTAATATACTCCATATTAATCATCCTAAAATTGTCAGGGTCAGCGGTGTCAACAGGGGTATACATCTGATAGGCTTCCATCAGACGTGTATAAAAGGCATTGGGATCTTCCGTCCGGGTTTGGAGAACAAGGGATGGCTTAGACATGTTAATGGTGGTTTTCCCTGCTTCTCACACTGCTTTCATCAAAAGGATTTGGTAGTCCTTGATCTTGTCAAGGCTACCCTCTACATAGGGGTTCCACTAGGGGTCCTCTGCAGGGAACTTCTGACCCACATATGTCGCTAGGTCTAAACCTGGGGGAACACCGGGTTTCAAGATATTTTGGACCTGATTCTTGATCTTTTCTCTTTCCTCCAAGTTAAACAGTGTTGCCATTAGTTGCTGCAAGTCCATCCAGTTGGGATTGTGGGCATCCATAATGGTTTTCAAGAGGCTTGCAACTTCTAAGGGTTTTTCACCATATGGGCCATAGTGCAATTTCCAATTCAAAAGATCGGAGGTGGTGAAAGGAACATGTTGGAATAAAGGCATTCTTGAGGTTTTTGTGAAATCATCTGGATCAATGACAATTTGATCCATTCTGCGAAGTGGCGCTGTGAAGGACACTGATGCGGTCTTTGCTCTGGTGCGTTCCGCAATGGGTCCTCCGCCTACAGGGTCTGGCAGAGACAAATTGGCCATTCGCTCACTGGGGCCTGGTGGAGTCTCCAGTTGAGGAATGGACCCTAAGGAGGGGGCTGCATGCGCTGTGGGAATGCATGTGCATTCGGCAATCACACATGCACAACTTTCTCTCAAAAACACGTGCCTCCCACCTTACGAGCCCTTTAACGAAGAACGAGCCAAAACAAGGGTGATCAGTCCTCGACTCTGTCCCTTGACACAGGGAGACTAGTACCATTCTCTAAAAAGTGCCTATAACTGAGGACTTGCCTTTTATCTTGGAGACTCGGTTACTCTTCCAGCCGGCGAACAGATGTCCTGGTCTCTGGTCTCCTCTCAGGAGTGGTTCTTGGATTGCAAACCGTCAGCGTGGCCGTCCCGGTGTCAATAGGAAGGTCCTCGGAGAAAGATTTCCAATGGCGCCTGGACAGTTCCTTTTTCACACCCGGGCGAACACTGTTGAGGTGGGCGTCCAGAGGGATCTAAAGTCCCGTCTGGTCCCTTCGTGGTCACCAGAATGTCTGAACAACGTGGATTGTTTTTCAGGGCTCTTTATACATTTTCAAAGGAGATAAAAAAACACACAATATCAGCCAATCAGATACTAGTTGTCAACGTTTCCTTATACAGAAAGTAAAAAAAGGGGTTATACAATGTAGAAGGTGCAGAATGTACAACAAAAAGGAACTTGCAGTTAGTATGTGGGTTCATGCATGAAGCTATGTGCCTTGAGAGAAGGTGTCCAATCTGTCTCTGCACCATCAAAGCCATGTCCTTTTCCTGTAGCACAGCGATGTTCTACCAGATGCAAGGCATAGATTATAAACACAAAACGTAGTTTTGTACTCTAAATGTCAAGCATAACTATATATGTGGGGCATAGGTCAAGGCTTAAGAAATGCAGAATTTGGGCTAGCACTAAATATGAATGTATATCTCAGGCTAGCTTCCTCAATAACAGTCAGAATTCCTCAATCCAGTCTCAAATATCATACATTTCCCACAGGAATCTAACAAACCTTCCTGATATTAAGTATGCCCAAAAGTGGTGACATCAGGTTGAGAAAAGTTATATTAGAAGAGAATGAGCATCAACTAATCTGGGGAAAGGCTGTATGAAAGGAGGAATAAAATGAATTGTGTAGATTCCTTTCAGTCAGGACACAATCTAAAGCATTAGGTGAAAGTATACATGATTGCTATTGCAGAGGTCTTCAGCTATAACTTCTGTGATTGGAGTACTGTACAGCTTTCCTTGTCTTACTAGATCTCCTAAGGACTTTTGATAATATCAGTTCTAGTATAATTTGGGAATTTGGGGTACAGTATTACGGGTCGGTCAGTGTCAGTTCGTAAGCCCCACAATCTTTTTCTTTTCTCTTTTTTTCTTTTTTCTTTTTTTTTTCTTCTGTCCTTGCGCAGAAGCCAAGTTTCCAACTCTGTGCATGCTTGTACATCTTGTTTTTGGCTTTATTTATTAATTTTCCCACCCGCCCACTCACTCCTCACTGCCTAAGTTGCCTTCCAAAGTGATGCCTGCCTTGCCCTCAACTGAGCTTTCTCCTCCTGCCAAAGGTAAGTCATGCTAGGCCTCCCCCAGCCCCATCCTTGGAACTTGCTGCAATCCCCCCTACTATTCCTTCCATGCTCGCGTGGCTGGCTAAGCCACCAAGGCCTGGAGCACCTCCATTCCAGGTCATGCTGGCTGCCCCCCAATGTCCCCACCATGCCCCTGACCTTTCCGTTCTCCCATGCCTGGTGGCAGAGGAGAAGGCATGCCATCCCCCACAAGGAACCAATACTTGGAGCAGTTTTGGAGCTTGATAAGGAGGAGGAATGCTTCTCAGTCCCAATCATGTCTTTTAAAGCCTGGAATATTACAATAGCTTTTCACTCCAAGCAGCCCAGGCTTAAAAACAATCTACAAAACTGCTCCAAGCATTGGTTCCTTGTGGGTACTTGCAAGGGAACACACGGAAGATTTCAGCACTGGAGCTCTTCCCTTCTGTTTCCCCCAGCTGCCTGGCTTGCAAGGGAAGAGCCGGGGTGGTGCAGCAGGTAGAGTGCAGAACTGCAGGCCACTGAAGCTGACTGTAGATCTGTAGGTCAGCGGTTCAAATCTCATCACCGGCTCAAGGTTGACTCAGCCTTCCATCCATCCGAGGTGGGTAAAATGAGGACCCTGATTGTGGGGGCAATATGCTGGCTCCGTTAAAAAGTTCATGTTAACATGTTGTATGCCACCCCAAGTCTAAGGAGAAGGGCGGCATAAAAATCGAATAAATAAATAAAAATAAATAAATAAGTACATGCGTTATCTCCCACTTCCTGTCCCCAAAGTAGCACAAAATCAACAGAGTTGAGCTAGGGAGAGACTGGTGGAAGCAGTGGCTGAATATGTGCCTGGTGCCAGGTGCTGAATTGAGGTTCTTCTTCTCTCCCCACCCCTTTCTTGGAGGAAGGGAGAAAGAGAAGAGGGGGGAAGAGAGAAAGAAAGAAAGAAAAAAAGAAAGGAAGGAAGGTTGTGATGGAGGGAGAGAGAGGGAGAGAAGAAAGAAATGAATAAGGTAATAAAGAGGAAGTGTGTGTTTGTGTAACAGAGAGAGAGAGAGAGAGAAAGAAAGAAAGAGAGAGAGAGAGAGAGAGAGAAAGAGAAAGAGAAAGAAAGGCAGGGAGGGACTGAGGGAGGGAGGATGGAAGAAAGGAAGGGACGGAGAGAGAGAGACAAGAAAGAAAGGAATAAGGTAATAAAGAGGAAGATTTTGTTTTTCTCTCTCTCTCTCTGTGTGTGTGTGTGTAAGAGAGAAAAACTGAACCCACTCCACCACTCAACCACACTTCTTCTAGCCCATTTATAATGTGATTCTTTTCCCCACCCAAACCTAAGCTTTTGCTTCTTTGAGGTTTGGAAATATGAGATTAATTTCACATTTTAATAGAATCTAATCTTTCATGGTTGTGTTGGGGTTTTTTTTCTTTTAAAAATGGTGAATTAAAAATGACCAAGGTGGTATTCTGTAGGTAAATAAAGGAAGAATCGAAAAGTGAAATTTGCAAAAGTAACTTTATTTATAATAGAAAAGTAACCATTGACATTGTAATGAAAAACGCATATATTTCATTAGCCACGGATTACCGATTGAAAATATGTATATAATAACAAGCTGTAAGATGGAAAGTGGGACATTCAGAGAAAGAAGCAAAAAGAAACTACAAGGAGCGAAGCAGTATGGCAGATGTGCTGATCTTCTTATCTCTTGTTCAAGAGGCATTTTTGCGGCTTTTGAAGGGATCAGAATGATGTTATAATATTGTTGAATACATTGAACCATCAAACCACTTTCATTAATCGGGAAACCTGTTATGAATTAGAAATGACATATTAAAACTTAATTAAACAAGATTCCAGAAATCACTACATGAATATCACATTTCAAACAACCAAACACATATAATCGTAGATAATGTATCTTTTTGTGTGTACTATGTATATGGCATATATATATAGGATTAAATAGTATATTTTAGATGTTCAGTAGTAGTAAATAGAGAAATTGCATCTAATTGAGACAAGTAGAGGCCAGGCACCCTAACCCTAACCCTTGACATGAGTGACGTCAAGTTGGCCACACCCATGCAGTCACATGACCACCCAGCAACCACCACCCAGTCACATGACTGCAAAGCCACTCCCACCCAGTCACATGTCCATTAAGCCATGCCCCCAGAGTGCTAGTAAAAAACTTATATTTTCTGAATTGCCTTGAGCTATGATACCCTTTATAATGCACTATAGATGTCTATGTTATGTTTGTTGTCACTTTTTTTCCTTTTTTTCCATTAGTTGTTTTTTGTTTCTTTTTTAAATGTATATAATTAATAAAACAAATAAAAAAAATTAGATTGTGCAGTACCCACAGAGTTAATCCCTAGCAGGGGGAATCAGAGGCAGGCAAGGTGAAAGTGACAGCTATGTTCCCCACAGAAAAGAAATATTGTGGGCAAGATGGTGCTAGAAATCAAAAGTGAAAGAATCATGGAGGTGAACAACGAAGATGAACCAAGAGTGTCCTTGAGAAAAATGCATATAAAATACTACCTGAATCTCAGAATATCCATGGATCGACACAGCGCAATGAACAAGCATACAGACAACATTTCTGCATTCCTTTACAGTCATCATCTCTCGCGCAATTATTACGTTCATGTCTAATGCAGAACAAATGATGGATTGGGCATTCCCCTGGCTTCTTTGGACCTTGCTTATCTGCAATAGTGGACGATAATGCAATAGTTAACCTTAAAATATAAATGTATAGGCAGTACTCACTTATCAACTTCTTTGTTTAGTGACTAAGCACAGTTACTATTATGATGAAAAAATAATAACCAAACCCTGCATTTATGATCTTTGCAGATTTATCACTGTGGCGTTTGGTGACCGCTTTCCTTATCAAGACATTTGCTAAGAGAATTACTTGGAAGAGGAACACATAATTAGCAGGCAAAAGCCTACATTATCAATGGGAAAATTACTAAAACCTATTAAAAAGGTGAGCTGTGCTCATTTTCCTGGAGACTAACAAAGAGGAGAGTAGGTAGCTTCTGTTTTTATTGCACATTTTCAGAGCTACATCAAATATATTTCTGAAAAAATATGCTTTGAACAATTTCTACTTTCTAAGTTTCTGCGGTACAACTATTTTATCCATTGAATACCTTATTTTTTTAATTTAGAATACGATTTTTTTCTTTGATACTTAGAAAGCATACTAAGAACTGACCAATGGGAAATTTTATCACAGCTAAGGGTCAAAACAGTATCTTTGGAATTCCTACTTCTATCTTCCTTTCAAAGGCCAATCCAATCCACTCACTTTTTCAGGCTTCCAACTTAAATTTACGCTGACAAAATGCAGAGGGAGATGTCTGAATATCATGACCTGTTGCTATCAGTGGGTAAATGTGGCTTCTTACTTTATGCTTCAGCAGCTTATATGAGCACAGGCATTTAGTCTTCATTCTTTAGCCAGATTTTTATTCTTTTCTCACCTCATGCAACACTTACAAACTCTGACAAAGTGAACTGAATTGTGGGTTTTTTCCAACCTGAAAAACCTTCAGTTCACTACATGTAAAAAAGGTGCTCACAACAACAAATGTGGAATAAGTTAAATAATCAATCTCAGATTTAGAATCGTTTCATTTCTATTTAATTTGTTTCAAATGTTGTAAAATTAGTATATATTATGTTTATACTGGAAATGTACATCTTCAACTTATTGGAAGAAAATAGAGACTTTTGAAAATGTTGCCATTGACAGATGTAGCTAATATGTATAGCATGGAATACATTGAGTTTGAAATCCCCAGCATAGCATTTAGACTTAAAGCATATGAATGAGTTGAACTGATGTGACTTAAAACAAATTGTATTGGACAAATGGAAAAACTTGGAAGATCCACACGTTGGTTGAAAACTATAAGGACCACAGTATATTGTATAAAGAGCATCTCCAACAAAATACATTTACATATCTATGTAAATTATATATGCAAATTATGGATTAAAATATGTTAACAGGTTTTCTATGATAACAATAATTGTGATAAATGCAGCAATACAGAAATCGATATTCAATCGGCCAATTGGTGATAGTTAAATAAGGATGTAGGGATAAAACCCCATAAGATTTCCTGCTCTTTCCTTCATCATGTCTTCTCACAAAAAGCAAATTTTACGCCTTACCGTTATGGAAGTTCCTCCCAATTACGGAGGGGAATCCCATCCAAATTGCCAGGAGGCAAATTGCAAGGGAAAAGATAGTCAGCAGCCTCATGTTCTCCTGCAGATTCAGGAAAAATTAATAATAATCAAGAACTATAACTGAGTAAAGCCAATATATAATGTTCTGAGGAATATAGTTGCAACTAACTGCATTCAATAGTGTTGCAAAAGATCTTTATACAGCTTGATCTCACCCCACCCAAAACTTAAGCAATTACTTTGGTTTAATTTCCACAGAATGTATTCTGTGTTAAGAGAACAGGTGGCTACATCCATAAATGCAATATTTTGGTGTGGTGGAGCCTATAGTCACCCTTCTGTGTCCTGAGAATTAAGATTCTGAGTTGGTTGAGAAGGGTGGCATAGAAGTCTGATAGATAGATGATAGATAGATAGATAGATAGATAGATAGATAGATAGATAGATAGATAGATAGATAGATAGATAGATGATGGATGGATGGATGGATGGATGGATGGATGGATAGATTTCCTCACCCACAGCAAACGCAGGATGTGTCCTCTTTGTCTTCTCATAACCTTTGTCTATATTGTTCATCCTTTGGGGTTTTGCTACTTAATGGAATTTTTTTTTCAGAAGTAGTAACTCAAACTTTTGTGTATTGGCGCTGTGAAGGACACTGATGCGGTCTTTGCTCTGGTGTGTTCCGCAATGGGTCCTCCGCCTACTGGGTCTGGCAGAGACAAATTGGCCATTCGCTCACTGGGGCCTGGTGGAGTCTCCAGTTGAGGAATGGACCCTAAGGAGGGGGCTGCAGGTGCTGATGGGGTTCGGATGGCCGCGAGAGATCCAGGAGATTTCTTTATATCCGGACATCCCTGAAGGAAGGTGTGATAACTGGCAAACCTGTCAGCAGTAGTTTCGTTCGGATCAATTTGGAAGGCGGGGGACCCTAGTCCCACAACCGAGGCTGCGGGTGGGGGAGAGGTGACTCCCTCAAGAGGGGGGGGCGTCGAGTAGGGCCAGACCCCCAGTTCCCACGGTGGAGGAGTCCTGTAGGGATGATTGTGCCTGGATCTGTCCATAGGGCAAAAGTCCATATGGTGGGGGCTGGGACACCTCCTCCGGGCAACTAGACAATATGGGGGGGGGTTTACATTTCTCCTTCTCCTTCAGAGGTTTGACTGAGTCTTCAGATCCCTCCGGTGTGGGAGACGGAACAATGTGCACTTCTTGGGGCTGCCAGGGAGAGGATGAGTCTTCTCCCCCTCTCCTAGGGGTCCTTCTACTGAGCGTGGCCCCTGAAGGAATGGGGACCACAGCCAGTACTTTACATTGTTGGGTCCTACATTTAGTGACCCATGGAGGTGGATTTCGAGCTAGTTTCAACCAGACATCAACACATGGCTCCTGATCGGTGTGGCCCAAGGTGGGATCAAATACCCATCTTAGGCCATCCCAAGTTGAAGTAGGGCCATTCTGACACACAAAGGTTGGTCAAAATGCGGCGGCTCCACTTTATACCATACTTTCGAGTTTGATTATTATAGACCTGGTTGAAATGTTTCATTACACACTGAAGGGGGGTCTTGGGCACACTTGGTTTCCCTCCCATCTTCCACCCGGGGCACAAGACAGAAAAGGGGAGGGAGTATAGAAGGGAGGTAAGGGATCCTTCCCTTGAGACACAAAAGGATTTTTATTCACTGCACACAATCTATACCGGCCCAAGGTCCTGGAACTCACAGTCACCTGTGGGAACCGCAGTAGGCAATCACACACGCACAACTTTCTCTCAAAAACACGTGCCTCCCACCTTACGAGCCCTTTAACGAAGAACGAGCCAAAACGAGGGTGATCAATCCTCACCTCTGTCCCTTGATACAGGGAGAGATAGACTCGCACCAGTCTCTAAAAAGTGCCTATAACTGAGAACTTGCCTTTTATCTTGGAGACTCGGTTACTCTTCCAGCCGGCGAACAGATGTCCTGGTTTCTGGTCTCCTCTCAGGAGTGGTTCTTGGATCGCAAACCGTCAGCGTGGCCGTCCCGGTGTCAATAGGAAGGTCCTAGGAGAAAGATTTCCGATGGCGCCTGGACAGTTCCTTTTTCACACCCAGGGCGAACTCTGCTGAGGTGGGCGTCCAGAGGGATCTAAAGTCCCGTCTGGTCCCTTCGTGGCCACCAGAATGTCTGAACAACGTGGATTGTTTTTCAGGGCTCTTTATACATTTTCAAAGGAGATAAAAAACACACACAATATCAGCCAATCAGATACTAGTTGTCAACGTTTCCTTATACAGAAAGTAAAAAAAGGGGTTATACAATATAGAAGGTGCAGAATGTACAACAAAAAGGAATTTGCAGTTAGTATGTGGGTTCATGCATGAAGTTATGTGCCTTGAGAGCAGGTGTCCGATCTGTCTCTGCACCATCAAAGCCATGTCCTTTTCCTGTAGCACAGCAATGTTCTACCAGATGCAAGGCATAGATTATAAATACAAAACGTACTTTTGTACTCTAAATGTCAAGCATAACTATATATGTGGGGCATAGGTCAAGGCTTAAGAAATGCAGAATTTGGGCTAGCACTAAATATGAATGTATATCTCAGGCTAGCTTCCTCAATAACATTCAGAATTCCTCAATCCATTCTCAAATATCATACATTCCCCACAGGCATCTAACAAACCTTCCTGATATTAAGTATGCCCAAAAGTGGTGACATCAGGTGGAGAAAAGTTATATTAGAAGAGAATGAGCATCATCTAATCTGGGGAAAGGCTCTATGAAAGGAGGAATAAAATGAATTGTGTAGATTCCTTTCAGTCAGGACACAATCTGAAGCATTAGGTGAAAGTATACATGATTGCTATTGCAGAGGTCTTCAGCTATAACTTATGTGGTTGGAGTACAGCTTTCGTTGTCTTACTAGATCTCCTAAGGACTTTTGATAATATCAGTTCTAGTATAATTTGGGAATTTGGGGCACAGTATTACAATTGTCTATTTCAAGGATGAGTTACTTCCGGTTCATACGCACCAGTAGTGACCCACTGCTGACATCACAATGATGTCACCAAAACGGGTCGGTCAGTGTCAGTTCGTAAGCCCCACAATCTTTTTCTTTTTTTGGGTGTGTCTGTGTGTGTGTTTTTTTTTCTTCTGTCCTTGTGCAGAAGCCAAGTTTCCAACACTGTGCATGCTTGTACATCTTGTTTTTGGCTTTATTTATTAATTTCCCCTCCCGCCCACTCACTCCTCACTGCCTAAGTTGCCTTCCAAAGTGATGCCTGCCTTGCCCTCAACTGAGCTGTCTCCTCCTGCCAAAGGTAAGTCATGCTAGGCCTCCCCCCGCCCCATCCTTGGAACTTGCTGCAATGCCCCCCACTATTCCTTCCATGCTCGTGTGGCTGGCTAAGCCACCAAGGCCTGGAGCGGCTCCATTCCAGGTCGTGCTGGCTGCCCCCCAATGTCCCCACCATGCCCCTGACCTTTCCGTTCTCCCATGCCTGGTGGCAGAGGAGAAGGCATGCCATCCCCCACAAGGAACCGATACTTGGAGCAGTTTTGGAGCTTGTTAAGGAGGAGGAACACTCCTCAGCCTCATGTGTTTTAAAGCCTGGAATATTGTAATAGCTTTTCACTCCAAGCATATGTGCCTCCCCTCTCTGCCTGGGTGCGTGCCTGGTGCCAGGTGCTGAATTGGGGTTGTTCCTCTCTCCCCCTTCTTGGAGGAAGGGAGACTGAGAGAGAGAGAAAGAGAGAGAGAGACAGAAGAAAGAAAGAAATAAGGTAATCAAGAGGAGGTGTGTGTGTGTGTGTGTAAGAGAGAGAGAGAGAGAGAAAGGAAGGAAGGAAGGAGGGAGGGAGGGAGGGCCTGAGGGAAGGAGGGAAGGAGGGAGCAAGTGAGAGAGAGAGAGAGAAGAAAGAAAGGAATAAGGTAATAAAGAGGAAGAGAGAGAGAGAGTGAGAGAGAGAGTGTGTGTGTAAGAGAAAGAAACTCAACCCACTCAACCACACTTGTTCTAGCCCATTTATAATGTGATTCTTTTTTTAAAAAAATACTTTATTTATAAATATGGTGGAAGAGAAAAAGGAAAGAAGGGAAAGAGAGGAGGAGAAGGGAGTCAGGGAGAGGGGGGAGGAAAGAGGGGGGGAGAGATACATAATCAAATAGTTGAAATAAGGCATATAGTTATACATTATGTTAGGAGTAGATTATAGTACATATATTTCTTAGAAGGAATAGTATATTTCTTAATCATTGTACATAGACATTAAATCAACTTTTCAGCAGAAATATTGTAATTTTTAAACATTATAAACAAAGAGTGAATAAAGAGTGGGTAAAAAAAGAGAGAGAGATTGTCTAAGGTTATGATAGTAAATGTTATAGTTCTTTTGATATGTATTACGTAGTAACAGGTTATAGAAATATTGGTAGATTAAAGGGATAGAGAGAGAGATAGAGGAAAAGAAAGGAAAAGAGAAGGAAAAAAAGAGAAAGAGAAGAAGAAAAAAAAAGGAAGGGAGGGGGAAGGGAATGAAAAGGGAGGGGAAAAGAGAGAAAAGAAAAATCTGCATTTAGTGCAGACGCTTTCAGTGACGACTTTTGTCAGATAGTAGTATAAGGAGTATATAATAATATAGTAGGTAGGTTATACATGTTAGTTTTGTTGGTGAAGGTTGTTAGAGTTGTAATATGTATTGATTTGGTTCAAAGTCAAATAAAAAGAGATATAGTATGCATTTTATTGCGAATTTGAATGGTTTTTGGTGCTCAATCTTTTACTTGGAGTTGATTTGAGTGTTCGAGGTTTGGATATGTTTGATGGTTTAATAAGATAGTGATTTTGCTATAGTTGATTTTGATATTTTCTTTGAGAAACCCATTTGTACCAGTGTTCCCATATTTCATAATATTCTGAATCTTTTTTATTTTGTGATTCCATCGCTGTTTTCGACATTTCAGCACACTCTATGATTTTTGTGATTATTACAAATAAAGAGGGTATTTGGTCTCGTTTCCAGAAAAGAGCATAGGATATCCTAGCTGCAGTTATAATTTTTAGGATGAGGTACTTTTGTGATTTGGTAAGGTTTTGTCTAAATATACCTAAAAGGTAAAGCTCGGGCTTGAGTGGCAATTTAATTGACATGACTTGGTCGATTAAGTTTTGAATGATTGTCCAGTATTTTTCTGCGAGCGGGCATGTCGACCATGTGTAGTAATACGTTCCCGGTTTTGTTTTGCATTTCCAGCATATAGGTGAGAAGTTGGGGAACATTTTGGATATTCTTGCTGGGGGCAGATGCCATCGATAGAACATTTTTATCTGGTTCTCTTTGTAGGACATCCCTGTAGTCATTTTGTAGTTTAGCGTCCATGTTTTCTCCCATTCGATTAAATTGATTGTGTACCCAAAATTCTGAGCCCAGGCTATCATGCAGCCTTTCACTTGTTCTTTACAGTTTTCTTGTGACACCAAGTAGTTATATAATTTAGAAATCATTTTTGTAGGGGGGCCGAAAAGAATTGTATCTATCACATATAATGTGATTCTTATCTCCACTCAAACCTAAGCTTTTCTTTCTTGAAGGTTTGGAAATGTGAGATTAATTTCACACTTTAATAGAATCTATTCTGTCATGGTTGTGTTGGTTTTTTCTTTTTAAAAATGGTGAATTAGAAATGACCAAGATGGTATTCCGTAGGTAAATAAAGGAAGAATTGAAAAGTGAATTTTGCAAAAGTAACTTTATTTATAATAGAGATGTTACCATTGACGTTGTAATGAAAAACGCATATATTTCATTAGCCACAGATTACTAATTAAAAATATGTATATAAGAACAAGCTGTAAAATGGAAAGTGAGACATTCAGAGAAAGAGACAAAAAGAAACCAGAAGGAGCGAAGCAGTATGGTAGATATCTTGTTCTTCTTATCTCTTGTTCAAGAGGCATTTTTGAGGCTTACGAAGGGATCAGAATGATGTTATAATATTGTTGAATACATTGAATCGTCAAACCACTTTCATTAACCAGGAAACCTGTTATGAATTAGAAATGACATATTAAAACCTAAGTAAACAAGATTCCAAAAGTCACTACGCGAGTATCACATTTCTAACAACCAAGCACATACAATATATATAGTAGATAATGTCTCTTTTTGTGTGCCTGTATGTACTGTGTATATACATATATGGCATTTATATATAGGATTAAATAGTATATTTGGGGTGTTCAGTACTAGTAAATAGACAGGGAAATTGTATCTCTTTGAGGTAAGTAGAGGCCAAGCACGTAACCCTAACCCTTGACATGAGTGACATCAAGTTGGCCATGGCCACCCAGTATCATGACCACCCAGCAACCACGACCCAGTCACATGACCACAAAGCCACTCCCGCCCAGTCACATGACTGCCAAACCACTGCCACCCAGTCACATGACCACAAAGGCACACCATCACATGACCATCAAACCATGCCCCCAAATAAGTCACACTGGCAGAGTGGTATTATAAAACCTGGAATACACCCCTGATTTAATTAAGAGTCAAGCACCATCCTATATGAAAATTTTACTAAACAATGCCAACAAATTAGATTGTGCACTTATGATGAATTCATAAAATATCGATCCATAAAGAACCTTATGACATAGGAACAATTAAGAACAAGGCAGACCTGTCACAGAAACTTTGCTATTAAGTCGTTATAACCAAGTGTCAACAGCGCGGTTGACAATTTAGTCCTTTATTTAAAGCTTAGATAGAACGTCTAGATATTTTTTAAAAAAAAGGGCATAGAAATTAATTCTATTATATATGATTTATACATAGGAAAATTTAACACAAAATAGTTTCATGAAGATACAGAATAAGTTAGAAATATGTCTATGTTATCTTTGTTTCTTTTCCTTTTTATTCATTTTCCCCATTAGTTGTTTGTATTTCTTTTTTTTTATGTATATAATTAATAAAGATATTTTTTTTAAAAAAAACCAAATTAGATTGTGTAGTACCCACAGTGTTCATCCTCAGCAGGGGAATCAGAGGCAGGCAAGGTGGAAGTGAGAGCTATATTCCCCACAGGAAAAAAATATTATGGGCAAGATGGTGCTAGAAAGCAAAAGTGAAAGAATCATGGAGGACATCACAAAGAAGATGAACCAACAGTGTCCTTGAGAAAAATGCATATAAAATAATACCTGAATCTCAGAATGTCCGTGAATCTAAACAGTTCAATGCACAACAATACAGATAACATTTCTTCATTCCTTTACAGTCATTATCTTTGTCACACTTATTAGGTTGAGGATAAATGCAGATGCAAGGATCGATTGGGCACTCCCCTGGCTTCACTGGACTTTGTTTTCCTGCAATAGTGGAGGATTATGCAATAGTTAACCTTAAAATATAATGTACAGGTAGTACTCACTTATCAACTTATTTGTTTAGTGACTAAGCACAGTTACTATTATGATGAAAAAATAATAATCAAACCCTGCATTTATGATCTTTGCAGATTTATCACTGTGGCATTCGGTGACAGCTTTCCTTTTCAAAACCGTTGCTAAAAGAGAATTACTTGCATTAGGAACACATAATTAGCAGGCAAAAGCCAACATTATCCATGGCAAAATCACTAAAGCTTATTAGAAAAATGGGCTGTGCTCATTTTCCTGGAGACTAACAAAGAGGAGAGTAATTAGCTTCTGTGTTTATTGCACATTTTCAGAGCTACATCAAATATATTTCTGAAAAAATATGCTTTGAACAATTTCTACTTTTTAAGTTTCTGTTTCTAACTACTATTTTATTCATTGAATACCTTATTTTTTAAATTTAGAATACGATTTTTTTCTTTGATACTTAGAAAGCATTTCTGGTTCATGTTCAATCAGAACTGACCCGTGGGAAATTTTATCACAGATACTGGTCAAAACAGTATCTTTGGAATTCCTAATTGTATCTTCCTTTCAAAGGTCATTCCAATCCACATATTTTTTTCAGGCTTCCAACTTAAATTAATGCTAACAAAATGAGAGAGATATCTGAATGTCATGACATGTTGCTATCCATGGGTAAATGTGGCTTCTTACTTTTTGGTTCAGTAGCTTATATGAGCACAGGCATTTAGTCTTCATTCTTTAGCTGTTTTTTTAAATTCTTTTCACACCTCATGCAACACTTACAAACTCTGATAAAGTGAACTGAATTATAATTTTCTCCAACCTGAAAAGCCTTCAGTTCACTAGATGTAAAAAAGACTCACAAGGACAAATGTGGAATAAGTTAAGTAATCAATCTCATGATTTCATTCCCATTTAATTCCTTTCAAGTGTTGTAAAATTAATATATATTATTTTTATACTGGAAATGTACATCTTCAACTTACTGGAAGAAAATAGAGACTTTTGAAAATGTTGCCATAGACAGATGTAGCTAATATGTATAGCATGGAGTACATTGAATTTGAAATCCCCAGCATAGCATTTAGACTTAAAGCATATCAATGAGTTGAACTGATGTGACTTAAAACAAATTATATTGGACAAATGGAAAAACTTGGAAGATCCAAAGGTTGGTTGAAAACTATAAGGACCACAGTATATTGTATAAAGAGCATCTCCAACAAAATACGTTTACATATCTCTGTAAGTTATATATGCAAATTATGGATTAAAATATGTTAGCAGGTTTTCTATGATAACAATAATTGTAATAAATGCAGCAATACAGAAATCGATATTCAATCGGCCAATTGGTGATAGTTAAATAAGGATGTAGGGATAAAACCCCATAAGATTTCCTGCTCTTTCCTTCATCATGTCTTCTCACAAAAAGCAAATTTTACGCCTTACCTTTATGGAAGTTCCTCCCAATTACGGAGGGGAATCTCATCCAAATTGCCTGGAGGCAAATTGCAAGGGAAATATAGTCAGCAGCCTCATGTTCTCCTCCAGATTCAGGAAAAATCAATAATAATCAAGAACTATAACTGAGTAAAGCCAATATATAATGTTCTGAGGAGTATAGTTGCACCTAACTGCATTCAATAGTGTTGGAAAAGATCTTTTTACAGTTTCACCCCACCCCACCCGAAACTTAAGCAATTGCTTCGGTTTAATTTCCACAGAATGTATTCTGTGTTAAGAGAACAGGTGGCTACATCCATAAATGCAATATTCTGGTGTGGTGTAGCCTATAGTCACCCTTCTGTGTCCTGAGAATTAAGATTCTGAGTTGGTTGAGAAGGGCGGCATAGAAGTCTGATAGATAGATGATAGTTAGATAGATAGATGATAGATAGATAGATAGATAGATAGATAGATAGATAGATGATAGATAGATAGATAGATGATAGATAGATAGATAGATAGATAGATAGATAGATAGATAGACAGATAGATGATAGATAGATAGATAGATAGATAGATAGATAGATAGATAGTAGATAGATAGATAGATAGATAGATAGATAGATAGATAGATAGATAGTTAGATAGATAGATAGATAGATAGATAGATAGATAGACAGATAGATGATAGATAGATAGATGATAGATAGATAGATGATAGATAGATAGATAGATGATAGATAGATGATAGATAGATAGATAGATAGATAGATAGATAGACAGATAGATGATAGATAGATAGATAGATAGATAGATAGATAGATAGATAGATGATAGATCGGTAGATAGATAGATAGATAGATAGATAGATAGATAGATAGATAGATAGATAGATAGATAGATAGATAGATAGATAGATGATAGATAGAAAGATAGAACAGATAGATAGATTATAGATAGACAGATAGATGATAGATAGATAGATAGATAAATAGATAGATGATAGATAGATAGATAGATAGATAGATAGATAGATAGATGATAGATAGATAGATGATAGATAGATAGATAGATGATAGATAGATAGATAGATAGATAGATAGATAGATAGATAGATAGATAGATAGATAGATAGATAGATTCCCTCACCCACAGCAAAAGCAGGATATGTCTTCTTTGTCTTCTCATGATCTTTGTCTATATTGTCCATCCTTTGGGGTTTTGCTACTTAATGGAAGTTTTTTTTGCAGAAGTAGTAACTCAAACTTTTGTGTATTGTCACCTTGTAAATTGTTTGCTTCTTTATTTCCCTCACAAAACAACAGACTTTATAGCCAAAATATAACTTATTTGATATATTTCTTGATTCTGTAAATCACAAGATACAGTGGGGGGTTTTTGTGTGTGTGTGTGTGTGTGTGTGTGTAATTTGAAAAATGAATCATGGTCAATTCTACGTTATCATCTAAACTTTCTTGCATGAGGGTATAATGGCCTGGCCTGGCTGCCATTCTACTTTGACGTGCTGAAAAGTAGAAAAAGCAGCTCACAAATGGCATTGAAGGTCGGCTGTGCTGTCAGATACGTGATGAGTTGTCCTCCCTATTGCTGAGGCTGGTGTGGGGAGATTTTGAGTCAGCAGTCCCATTCGTGCAACGTAATATTTAAGTGATTGGAATTCGTGATTGATAACACGCATGACTCCTCCCTCAGGCTAGCCTGATTTTCTAACATGGGTCCTTCTATGCTTATTTCCCCTTCCTGCTTTGTGTCTTCAAAGTCTCAGTTCTCATGGGAACTTGACATGGGAGGAATCCACCTCCCCCTCATCTGCAGGACCTGCCAAGCCAAGGGGTGGTTGATATAACGCAAAAACATAGTTAGAAGTTCCCTTCCCTGGAATTTGAGGCCAGATGTGGAAGGTCCATTGTAGGTGAGTATCCTCCTTCCATCTAGAGGAATGCAGGGGCTGGTTAACATCTTTCTGGATAGGTTCTTCAGGCAAAACCAGACAGGAAACTGGTAGCTTGGTTGACCTTTGGCTTATCAGGGATGTGCAGGTGAAATTGATGAAATAAATCAGGGCATGGTCATATGTATCCATTAAGAGTAAATCTCACTAATATATAATAAAGAAAGAAAAAGAAAATACGAACAATTAATAAATGAATTAAAACAATTAGAGTGTTTATCACAACAAAATGTGAAAAATAAAGACTTGGGGAAAAAAATAAATTTAATTAAACATAAAATTAGACTACAAGAACAAAACCAGATATTGGAAAAAATAAAAAGAGCTAAGCAACAATATTTTGAGCATGCTAATACACCAGGCAGATGGTTAGCCTATAAATTGAGAAAACAGAGACAATCTAAATTAATTAGACAGTTAGAAGATAAAGATGGAACAATAAAACATGATTCAGAGGGAAAAGCAAACATAGTTCAGAATTTTTTTAAAGAATTATACAAAGATGACAATATTGAAGAAGAAGTAGTATTTAAATATCTAGAGAGTGCAGAGCTACCACAAATAACAGAAGATCAACAAGAAAAGATGGAGAGCCCAATAACAATGGAAGAACTCCTTACAGTTATTAAAAAGCAGAAAAACAACAAAGCCACGGGACCGGATGCTATTCCAGCAGAGTGGTATAAAATAGAAAATGAAGTATTAAGAAATAACATGTTGCAAATTTTTAATGAATGTAGAGTAGATGGTAAAATTCCTAAATCATGGTCGGAATCTTTGATAACTTTAATTCATAAACCAGATACAGCAAAAGAAAAAATTAAAAACTATAGACCAATATCCTTATTGAATGTAGATTATAAAATTTTTATAGCAATATACGCAGATAGGCTGAAAACTGTAATAAATAGCAAAATTCATTCAGACCAAAATGGCTTCCTTCCAGGTAGACAAATCAAAAATAATCTTAGAACAATTATTAATGTATTAGAGTACTATGAGCAATACTCAGACAAAACATTATCTTTAATGTTTCTAGACGCTCAAAAAGCTTTTGACAACGTGAATTGGACATTTATAAAGATGCAATTAAACAAAATGAGATTCGGCCCCAAATTTGTCAACTTAATAGATGCTATTTATTCAGAACAAACGACAAAAATTATTTTAAATAATGAACAATTAGAAGCGTTTAAAATAAATAAAGGAGTGCGGCAAGGATGTCCCATCTCACCTCTTCTTTTCATTATGACTTTAGAAATACTCTTAATAAAAATAAGAGCAGACTCAAAGATAAAGGGCTTAACAGTCAGAAAAGAGACATACAAAGTCCAGGCTTTTGCAGATGATTTGACTTTTATAATGGAAGATCCGTTAGTTACAGCACCAAGATTAATCCAAACAATAGAACAATATGGCAAGGTAGCAGGTTTGAAAATAAATAAAAATAAAACAAAAATTATAACTAAAAATATGAGTAAAATACAAGAAAGTAATTTAGAATGTATTACTGGAATGCAAATAGTTAAAAAAGTAAAATACTTGGGAATATGGCTAACAGCCAAAACAATAACATTAAAAAACGACAACTACATAAAATTAATCAATGAAATTAAAAAGGATTTAGAAATATGGAATAATTTAAAAATATCATTTTTGGGAAGAATCGCCACGATCAAGATGAATATTTTACCTAAGGTACTATTTTTATTTCAAGTGATCCCAATTAATCCAGGGGCAAATTTTTTAAAAAATCTAACAAATGTGGTTAAAAAATTCTTATGGCAAGGGAAAAAGTCAAGAATCAAGATAAATATGTTAGAAGATATAAAAGAGAGGGGGGGGGGTTGCCCTCCCAAACTGGAAATTATATTATCAGGCAGCCGCCTTAACATGGATTAAAAATTGGATAACTTTAGAGGATATGAGAACATCAAAATTAGAAGGACATGATCTTATGCTTGGCTGGCATGCATTTGTTTGGTATGATAAAGATAAAAATCATTCTTATTTTAAAAGACATACGTTGAGAAAATATTTATTTGACGTCTGGAAAGACATAAAGAAAAACCACTTTTTAACAATCCCGGATTGGGTCACCCCCTTGGATGCAATAATACACCCAAATTCTATTAACGACACAAGAAATATAAGGTACAAAGATTTGTTAGATAACCAAATGAAATTAAAATCTAGAACTAAATTACAAGATGAAGGGATACAAATTGATTGGTGGCACTACGCACAGATTAGATCCAGATACCAGAAAGACAGTACACTTTATATATTTAATAAAAGTAAAAATCTGTTACCCGATTTAATTACTAAAAATCAAAATAGGGTAATTGGAAAAATATATAAATATTTGATTACTCATAAGAATATTGAGTTAACATTAAAAGATAGTATGATACACTGGTGTAGAAACATAGGTAAAGAAATTGATTTAGATACATGGGAGAAAGTTTGGATGTGCAATTGGAAGATGACAAAGTCAGTTTCTTTGAAAGAGAACCAAATTAAAATGTTCTATAGATGGCATCTCCCACCTAGTAGAATAGCAAAAATGTTCCCAAAGACATCACCTCTATGTTGGAAATGTAAGAAAGAAATAGGATCCTACTACCACCAATGGTGGACATGTAATAAAGCTAAAATGTATTGGAAAATGATAGAGAAAATGACAAAAGAGATTACAAAGCAGAAAATAGATTTCACCCCGGAGTTTTGTTTGCTAGGAATTACTAACCAAAATTATAAAAAAGAAATTTTGTATTTGATTATACATATTTTTACAGCGGCAAGGATTATCTACGCGCAAAACTGGAAAGGGGAAGATATCCCCAAAGAAGAGGGAGTTATTGCAAAAATTTTAGACTGCGCGGAAATGGACATGATGACAAGACGCTTGAATGATCAGGAAGAAACCAAATTTTACGAAACATGGAACAATGTTTATGAATGGATAGATAAGAATAAAAAATAAAGAAAGAAGAGTAGATAATTATTTTCTTATTGAGATTTATATTAGATTTAGTTGACAAATATAGAATAGAAGTTTGCTTTTTTTCTTAAAAAAGATTTATTGACTTTGAAACTAGGTAGAAATTTTTTCATGATATCAATTTCTTTTTTTTTTCCTATTAGAGATTTTTTGTATTAGTAGCATTGAATTAGATATCCAATTATGTATTCCTTTTTCTGTATCTGCATTTATACTTTTGAGAAGAGCAGGGATGGTACATCCCTACATTGTATGTTAAATGTTTGTAAGTCTGTATGTCATTTTAAAGAAAATTAATAAAAAAATATTGAAAAAAAAAGAGTAAATCTCACTAAAAGACAGTAACCTTACTGCCAAATAAACGTTTTAAAGGTTAGTCCCCATGTTTCCTTCCTTTAGACTTTATGTAGTTGAGAATATAGCAGAAACACTGGATTTTTTTTATTCTAAAAAGAAAACAAATGAAAGAGAGAAGATTTACAAATTTTGAACATTTAAAGAGGAGAACGGGGAGGAAGAAGAAGAAAAAGAAAGTGATAATAAAAAAGTGGTATAATAAAACGAGAAAGAAAGTTATTGAGTTTAGACAGAAGAAAGGGGGATTTGAATTTTGCTTTCCAATATATATTTAGTAGGAGCAGTAGATATATTAATTTTGATAATTTTTATATGTAATAAATAAATGAAATATAGTAAGGTGATTTGTTTAAAGTGGGGAAGATTCTGGGAGTGAAGCAGGATCAGATGAGGAGGTAATTACAGGCAGCCCATTAGCTAATTAGTGAGCCATCATCATCATCATCATTAGATTCAGAAGAGGTGGGAATCATAGATGCTCGCAGATGCAGGTTTATGACAAGGAAGGAACAACAGCACAAGTATTATAGAAAATAAGAGAGAACACCTGTGGCTGGGTCAATTAGGCTGATGGGGTTGCAGATAAATTGCCAGCTTTGTTGCCTCTCAGTGTGGGAGATTATCTTATTTATGAGACAGACTTGTGGTTTGCTTTGGGATTTACAAAGATTTTTGTGAATTGCTTTAGGATTTTCAAGGACTTTGTGGAACAATTCACAGTTAAGTACAGCATGAGGACTCTTGAAGGGGGTTGGCTGTGACATCTTCACAGTTGCCTTTTATCTGCTTTACTTTTGTTTTGGCTTATCACAGCATTCAAAGAGTGTGGTTTGTGGAAGAGCACTTTGGCTGATAAAAGTGCGTTTGGACAGTATTTTTTCTTTTTGATATACTGCCTTTGTTTACTTTACAAGAGTGTGTTTGAATTTACACTTCAGACTTAATTGGGGCTTGTAACATGATGCCCAACATAACAACAATGAGGGAAGAAGGCACTACGGTGTAGATTTTTAACTTCTTAAAGATATTGTTTTTATTAATATTTAAAGAGATATCAATGGTGAATTTAATTGAAGGATAATTATGACCTATCTGGATGACAAAATTAGAAAGGAGTATGGGGGAGACGGTGATTTGATACCAAAATTGAATAGATGGGATTTAAAAATTTGTACTTGGAATATATAAGATTTACTAATTCGAGATTTATTGTAATAAGAATAGAAGGTATATTATTTTTTATGATAATTTTTTTAATTACTGAAAAATATTTGGATCTTCAGTAGTAGTAAATAGATAAAGAAATAGTATCTCGTTGAGGCCTTTGAGGCAAGCAGAGGCCAGGTACCCTAACCCTAACCCTTGGCATGAGTGCTGTCAAGTTGGTCTCCCTCACCCAGTCACATGACCATCCAGTCACATGATCACTAAGCCATCCCTACCCACTCACATGATTGCCAAACCACTCCCATCCAGTCAGGTGACCATCAAGCCATACCACATCCACAGAACTGATATTAAAAAAATTAGAACCCACCCCTACATCAAATGGCTATTTTTTTCTTATTAGATCTCTTGACAATTTGTGGTTAACTGACACTTTCTTGAAACTGTAATGTGGTTAGGTTATTTCACACTCACGCCATCAGCAATATCCTGTTACCTTTTTAATTCAACATCTCAAGAAAAGCAGTTTTTGTCTCCTACATTCTGATGGAAGGTCCAGCTGGAAGAACCAATCAATGTGGTAAGGATCTGTCCACCCTTCTTCTTGTTGTTGTTGTTTTTTTTTTCCCTTTATTTTTATTGGAGTGGGGGAGAGTGGAGAAGGGAGGGGGAATACAAAGTCAAATCATTTATAGTAACACTATAATACATATGGATTATGGTGCACGAGTTTCTTAAAAAGAGTATAATGTTTCTTGATTTCTTAATCTTTATATATATATATATATTTAACACAAATATCATATTTCTAAGTGTCTATAAACGTTAAAGTTATGGTGGTAAAAGGGGAAGAGGGAAAAGAGAGAGAAAAGGAGAGAAAGAAAAAAATCTGCGATTAGCGCAGACGTTTTTAGGGACGACTTTTGTTTGAAAGTAGTGTAGGGAATATAGAAGTAATATGATGAGTAAGTGTGAAAGTTAGTTGTTTTAAAGAAGGTTGATAATCTTATGATGTATGTTGGATTGCTTGAAAGACAGTTAAAAAGAGATTTGGTATAATTTCATTGCAAATTTAATTGGTTTTTAGTGCTTCTTTTTTAATTTGTTTTAATATTGGGTTAAGTGCTAAACGGTACTTTTAATGATGTAATGGGGTAAAAATTTTACGATAAGTAGTTTTTGTATTTTTTTTGAGAAACCCATTTATACCAATTTTCCCATATTTCATAGTATTCTGAATCTTTTTTATTTTGTGCTTCCATTGCTATTTTAGTCATTTCAGCGCATTCTATAATTTTTGTAATTATTGTGAAAAAAGAGGGTACCTGATCGGATTACCAAAGGGAGACATATGATATTCTAGCTGCTGTTATAATTTGTAGGATGAGATATTTTTGTGCTTTAGTAAGGTTTTGTCTAAATATACCTAAAAGATAAAGCTCCGGTTTAAGTGGTAGTTTAATTGACATGACTTGGTCGATTAGGTTTTGAATTGTTGTCCAATATTTTTGTGCAAGTGGGCATGTCGACCATGTATGGTAGTAAGTTCCCGGCTTAGTTTTGCATTTCCAACAAATCGGTGAGAAGTTGGGGAACATTTTGGATATTCTTGCTGGGGGCAAGTGCCATCGGTAAAACATTTTCATTTGGTTCTCTTTGTAAGACATTGCCGTTGTCATTTTATAGTTTAATGTCCATGTTTTCTCCCACTCATTTAAGTTGATTGTATATCCAAAATTCTGAGCCCAAGCTATCATGCAGGATTTCACTTGTTCTTCAGGATTTTCTTGTATTAGTAAGTAATTGTATAGTTTTGAGATCATTTTTGTAGAGGGGCCAGAAAGAATCGTATCTATTACATTGTCATTTTGGAATCCAAATTGTTTTTTGTGTTGCTCGTATTTTAGTTTAATTTGTAGGTATGTTAGCCAATCTATATTAATTCCTTGGTCGTTCAATCGTTGTTTGGGGATGAGGGCATCTGAATTGTCGAGTAGCTGTTGGTATCTCAAAATTTTGGTGTGGGAGAAAAGATTAGGAAAAGTTAGTATTTCGTTGGGAGATATCCATTTTGGTATTGAGATATAGTAAAAAATTTTTATAGTAAACCAAATTGTTATTAATGTTTTACGTAAGTAATGATTTTTAAAATATTTAGGTATTTTATGATAATCTGTTGTTAAGAAAGTGTGCCACCCAGCAAGAAGATCGAAACCTTCCAAGGTTAGGAGTCGTGTGTTTTGGAGAGTAATCCAATTTTTTTATCATGGTTAGAATAGTGGCTTGGTAGTAAGTATAGAAGTCTGGAAGTCCAAGTCCGCCTCTGGATCGATGGTCCTGAAGGTTTTTCAGTTTTATTCTGGCCTTCTTCTTTATCCAAATAAACTTCTTTATTTGTTTGTGGAGAGTGTTAAAAAAAGTTTTGTTCAAATTTATTGGAGCAACTTGAAATAAATAGAGAAACCTTGGAAGAATGTTTGATTTTATAGTGAATATTTTCCCCATAATGGATAAATTTAATTTCGACCATCTATTAAGATCTTGTTGTGTTTCTTTAAGAAGCCGTTCATAATTATCCTTTTTAATTGTAGCATAATTTGAAGTCAACCAAATTCCTAAATATTTGATTTTTTTTGTGGTCTTTATTCTAATTAATTCTTCCAAGGTGAGTATATCTTTTGGTATCATATTTTTTGTCAAAATTTGAGTTTTGTTTTTGTTAATTTGCAGGCCGGATATTTCACCAAATTTATGTATTTCATCAAATAGAATGGGTGCTGTTCGAATGGGATCTTGTAAGATGAATACAATGTCATCCGCGAAGGCCTGCAATTTATAATGTTCTTTTTTAATCATAATACCCTGAATTTGTCGGTTGTTTCTTATAGTTTTGAGAAAGGTTTCAATGGCCAGAATAAAAATGAGTGGGGCCAGAGGGCATCCTTGGCGCACACCTTTGGTTATAGTAATTGTATCTGTGATATCATTATTGAAAAGGATTTTAACCGATTGAATAGAATAAATGGTTTTAATTAAATTGAGGAATTTGGGGCCGAAATTCATGTATTCTATTTGGTTTATAAGATAGTGCCATTGGAAACTGTCAAAAGCTTTTTTAAGATCCATGAATACTAATGCAGTTGTTTTGTCATAGTTTTTATTGTAGTATTCCAAGGTATTCAGTATGATTCTTGTATTTGTGGAAATGTTTCTTCCCGGTAGGAATCCGTTTTGGTCAGGGTGGATAATTTTATTTAATATATTTTTTAGTCTGTCCGCAATTATCGATGTAAATATTTTATAGTCGGTATTGAGTAATGCAATTGGTCTGTAATTCTCCAGAAGATGTCTATTTTGGGTGTCTTTGGGGATGAGAGTTATGTAGGTTTCGGACCAGGACATTTGCATGTAAGAGTGCATTGTTATAAATGTCTAGTAGTATAGGTGCCATTGTATCCATATGATATTTATAGAATTCAGATGGAATTCCGTCTGGTCCTGGCGTTTTATTGTTTTTTTGTTTATTTATTGCAGCCTCAATATCTGAAATGGAGATTGGTTCCTTTAGGAGTATTCTTTGGTCATCTGTTATCATGGTTGTTTGTTCATTTGTTTGTAAGTATTTCAATAACAAATCGGCATCCAGATTTGAGGCTTGATATAGTTGTTGATAAAAGTTTTGGATAATTTGGTTTTTATCAGAATTGGTTGTTTTCAAATGTCCGGAGGGGTCAGCTAGGGCATCTATGTTTCTATCTGCTTTTTGGTGGGCTAGTTTGAGTGATAGCCAACGTCCTGGTTTATTGGCGAATTCGAAATATGTTTGTTTTGCATTTTTGATTTTTTGGGCAATGTGTTGTTGTGTTATTAAATTTATTTCGTGTTTAATCGTATTTGTTTCTAGTAGAATTGTATTATTCTTGGGGTCATTGTGAAGTGTTTTTTCTGCTTCTTGGAGAGATATGTTTAATTTATGAAGTTGAGCATATTTTTCTTTATTTTTGTTTGCGGTATATGAGATGTAAATACTGCGTATATATGCTTTAGTAGCGTCCCACGCTATTTCATTGGGTATCTCGCCATTGAAATTGATTTTAATGAAAGGGGGGATGTCATTCTGTATTTTATGTTGGAATTGTTTTTGATTTATCACCGTTGGGTACATCGACCATCTATGAGGAGTATTGTGGGTATTGTCTCTTATTGTCAATAGTAGGGGATTGTGGTCTGCCCAAGTTGCATTAAGTATTTGAACATCAATAATTTGGTTTATGGTTTCTATATTAGACCAAGCCATGTCAATACGTGAGCAGGTTCGATGGGGAGGAGAAAAAAAGGTATATTGTATAGATTTAGGGTAAAAATATCTCCAGATATCTTTTAAAGCGAATTCATAAATTATTTGTGAATAATTTTTGTGAATATTATTGTGAATATTATTTGTGAAAGGTTGAAGGAATAATATTACGAGTACGGTATTTGGAATTGCCTTTATAATCTTTGTTTACATCCACTATTGCATTGAAGTCTCCAATTATTACAAAATTACTTAGATCTAATTCTAATATTTTTTTGTGCAAATTTTTAAAGTAGGTAGATTGCCTAACGGATGGTGCGTATATTGATATTATGTTTATTGTTCTTTTATTTTGTAGAGTTATTTGAACAATTAGTAATTGGCCATTGTCGTCGGTATGTATTAATTTTGGAGAGTAAATTTTTTTAACGTATAGGACTATGCCTCTCTTTTTTTCGGCAGCAGAAGCACAAAAAAATTCGAATTCAGGTTTAGATTTAAATTTAGGAATAGCTAACAGAGTAGTGTCTTCAATTTTAATATGGGTTTCTTGCAATGAAATTATATCATAATTATTTTCAAACAGTTTGTGAAATATTTTTTGTCTCTTTTTATATGAATTCAGACCATTTATGTTTGTTGAGAATAATGTGATTTTGGATTGTTTATTGTTGCAGTGTGGGTTCCTTAGATTTCTCCTTTCTTGCCTCGGTTCTTGCCCGGGTAACTGGTCCATGTCTAATTGACTCATCATTCTGGTTTCGGAGTTCTTGGTCGTTGTTTCTCAAATTGTCATCAGAAGTGGTTTCTTCGTTTAGAAGAGTATCCCTAGGGTCAGATTCTTTGAGGGCAGACTGGTCAATCTTCAAGATGTGAGCATAGAAATCTCTTGCATCCTCAGGTGAGGAGATTTTATATTTTTTGTCCAGAAGTGTAACTGTCATACCCTCCAGTATCATCCACCTAAACTGTATGGCTTCTTTATTTAACTTGGGAGCTAACGTTTGGTATGGTTTTCGCTTCTCCCTTACCCGCTTTGGGATTTGGCGCAGAATTACGATGTCACAACCTTGGTAGGTAGGTGGATTGTCTTTAGAGGCATTCTATATTTCATCTCTAATTTTCCTTTTGAGGAAACGTACGTGAACCTCTCGTGGGAGCCTATTTCGTCTGGCGTATGAAGTAGTAAGTCGATACACCTCATCCATTTGCGCAAGAACTTCATCCGTTGATTTGCCAATCATATTGGCTATTATTGTTGCTACTGTGTGAGGGAGATCTTGTTGGTCGGTTTCTATGATGTTTTGGAAACGTAAAAAGAAGGCTGATTTTTCGAGTTCCAGGTTTATAAGGGACTCTTCTAGGGATTTATTGGTATGTTCTGCTTTAGCTTCTGAAAATTGAAATCTAGTATCCATTCTATTAATTAAATCTTCAGTAGTATTTATTTTTTCTGTATTTTTCGTAATTGTTTCACAGACGACTTCCATTTGATCTTCCAATTTGGTCGTACGCTCTTCAAGATGAGCCGCATGTTCTTGTATTTTCTTAATGTCCTCCTTCATTTCTCCCATCGTTCCCTTTAAAGATTCAAAGTTGGTGTCTAATGTGTCTTGCATTTTATTCATCTTCTCCAATAGGGCGTTTAATGTTACGTTTGGAATTTCCTGTGATGATTGTTGAAGAGATGTTTTATCTGACAAGTCTGAAGAACGTTGTTGAATTGAGTTTGGTGTTGCAGGTTGATTGGGATTTTTCTTCCAAGATTTCATTAGAGTTGATTGGTTTGAAGCAGACATTTTTGTGTTAAAAAGAGATCGTTAGAACGGTATATAGATGATAGAATATATGTGTGATGCAGTAAGGGAATGTATGTGATGTAAAAGAGAATGTATAATGTTGTCAAAAGTATTGAAGTTACAATAATTTAAGTAGAGTAGAAGGGAAAGTATTGAAGTTACAATAATTTAAGTAGAGTAGAAGGGAAAATTATAGTATATATATTGAAGTTTGAAAGTACAATTAATAAAAAGTTTTGAGGGAATATCAAAATTTGTTACAGTTAAGGAGTAGAAAGAGAAAGAAAATTTATATTAAGGTTTCAAAGTGTCTAAGGGTTAATAATTAATTTAGTATAACTCAAATAATAATATCTCAGTGTAATAATACAATTATTCAATATTCAATATAAGAGATATAATATAATATAAGAGAAAAGATGATCAATCGAAGAGTTAATCTATTGAAGGTTTAAATCAGTTAAATCAGTTCCTAGAACATTAAATTACTATAAGTTATAGAATCAATTAAATAAGTCCAATTAATAATGAAGTCTAGAGTCTAGTATTAATATAAAATAAAGCTATCAAGTCAAGACAATCTATCAATATATTCTATCTAAATACAATATAATCTATCTAAATATAGTCTATGTAAATAATTCAGTAACTAGGGTAGATATTACAATGTTTTATATATTACACAATTAGATAGGTAGGTTTTATCAGTATATATATTCGGAAAAATATCAAGATAAAATGAAGTAAGTTAGAAAGAAACCAAGGTTCAAAATCAAGATCGAGGGGTTCGAAACTCAACAGTACAGTGGTTTTAATTTAATTTCATCAAATTCAGTTCAGTTCAGTTCTATTGAAACTTTAGTGGAGAGATAGTAGAAGGATATAAATTCAAGGAGGTGAAATCAAATCCTAATCTTGATGAAGTAGAAATTGTGGTCGTAATGAAGTTCCAAGGAGGGGAAGAGAAAAGAGAAACAGTAAGGAAATTAACAAATTGTCCAAAGTTCCGGATCTATAAATGTCCAATATTCAAGTATCCAAATGTCAAAATGTCAAAATGTCCAATTTCCAAGTGTCCAAAGGTAACCCAATATATCCAGAAATGTCCAAAAAAGAAAAAAGGGATGAAAAAATTAATCCACAAATAGGAGGTTGATAAGAAAGAGAAAAAAAATTAATCCACAGGTAAGAAGAAAAAGAAAACAAAAATATGTATATATATATATATATATATATATATATATATATATATATATATATATATATATAAAAATAAGCAAAAATAAGCAAACTTTATTTATTTAGTATTAGGGGGAAAAAAGTAAAAATTGGGAAAAATTGAGGGAAAAAAGGTATGGAAAAGGAGGGTAAATGGCAAGTGGGGAAATGGGATCAGGGTATTCCGGTTGCTGTTTCAGTTCTTATCTGCTTTACTTCTTTCCAAATAGTCAGGGTGTTGTTTCGAAGACAAATAAAAAGATATTATTTTCTATGGGGGGGGGGGTTAAACTTTCTCCTACCTTCAAAGCACGTTACTTAAACCTTCTCTCCTTGCGAGATTTAAAGTGTAGTCGATAAAGCTGGGGCGAATCGGAGCCACAAACAGACAGAGCGGAAAATAGTTCTAAAAACCCTCAAATAATTTCCGCCAAGTCACCGTCGCCATCTTTGCCAAGAGAGTGTAAAAATCGCAAATCGAAGTCGCCGCCTCACGTTGTACTTCAGGCTCAAAATGAGCCGGAAAGGCGATTTTCGCAAGAAGAAATCCAACACGTATACCTCAATTCCAAAAACCGTCCTTAATCCTTCTGCAGCAAGCAATAACACCCCCAAAGGTATTTGTCGTTTCCGCGGCTTCCAAAATAAAGCAGAGCGCAGCGATTCCGGATCAGCGAAAAAAGCTGATCTCTTTGGTTGACGATTCGGGGGATCACCCGTTCCCGGGGGGGGATCCGCCGAACACCCCCGGATGCACGAGAACTTCCCCTCAAAGACCTTGGGCTCTACGGGTCCGCGGTCGCCCGATAGGACAATCAGTCAACGCAAAAGGCCAGATGTAACCCGGAGAACCGGGGAAAACACAGCAACAGCAGCGCACCACAACCGGAAGAGAATGAGCATCATCTAATCTGGTGAAAGGCTGTTTGAAAGGTGGAATAAAATGAACTGTGTAGATTCCTTTCAGTCAGGACACAATCTGAAGCATTAGGTGAAAGTATACATAATTGCTATTGCAGAGGTCTTCCGCTATAACTTATGTGGTTGGAGTACAGCTTTCCTTGTTTTATTAGATCTCCTAACGACTTTTGATAATATCAGTTCTAGTATAATTTGGGAATTTGGGGCACAGTATTACAATTGTCTATTTCAAGGATGAGTTACTTCCGGTTCATACGCACCAGTAGTGACCCACTGCTGACATCACAATGATGTCACCAGTGTCAGTTCGTAAGCCCCACAATCTTTTTCTTTTCTCTTTTTTTCTTTTTTCTGTTTTTTTTTCTTCTGTCCTTGTGCAGAAGCCAAGTTTCCAACACTGTGCATACTTGTACATCTTGTTTTTGGCTATATTTATTAATTTCCCCACCTGCCCACTCACTCCTCACTGCCTAAGTTGCCTTCCAACATGATGCCTGCCTTGCCCTCAACTGAGCTGTCTCCTCCTGCCAAAGGTAAGTCATGCTAGGCCTCCCCCCGCCCCATCCTTGGAACTTGCTGCAATCCCCCCCACTATTCCTTCCATGCTCACGTGGCTGGCTAAGCCACCAAGGCCTGGAGCGGCTCCATTCCAGGTCATGTTGGCTGCCCCCCAATGTCCCCACCATGCCCCTGACCTTTTCGTTCTCCCATGCCTGATGGCAGAGGAGAAGGCATGCCATCCCCCACAAGGAACCGATACTTGGAGCAGTTCTGGAGCTTGATAAGGAGGAGGAATGCTTCTCAGTCCCAGTCATGTCTTTTAAAGCCTGGAATATTACAATAGCTTTTCACTCCAAGCAGCCCAGGCTTAAAAACAAGCTCCAAAACTGCTCCAAGCATTGGTTCCTTGTGGGTACTTGCAAGGAAACACACAGAAGATTTCAGCACTGGAGCTCTTCCCTTCTGTTTCCCCCAGCTGCCTGGCTTGCAAGGGAAGAGCCGGGGTGGCGCAGCAGGCAGAGTGCAGAACTGCAGGCCACTGAAGCTGACTGTAGATCTGTAGGTCAGCGGTTCAAATCTCATCACCGGCTCAAGGTTGACTCAGCCTTCCATCCTTCCGAGGTGGGTAAAATGAGGACCCTGATTGTGGGGGCAATATGCTGGCTCTATTAAAAAGTTCATGTTAACATGTTGTATGCCGCCCCGAGTCTAAGGAGAAGGGCAGCATAAAAATCGAATAAATAAATAAATAAAAATAAATAAGTACATGCGTTATCTCCCACTTCCTGTCCCCAAAGTAGCAGAAAATCAACAGAGTTGAGCTAGGGAGAGACTGGTGGAAGCAGTGGCTGAATATGTGCCTCCCCTCTCTGCCTGGGTGTGTGCCTGGTGCCAGGTGCTGAATTGAGGTTCTTCTTCTCTCCCCACCCCTTTCTTGGAGGAAGGGAGAGAGAGAAGAGGGGGGGAGAGAGAAAGAAAAAAAGGAAGGAGAGAAGGAAGGAGTGAGGTTCTGCTGGAGGGAAGGAGCTAGAGAGAGAAATAAAAGAAATGAATAAGGTAAAAAAGAGGAAGTGTGTGTAACAGAGAGAGAGAGAAAGAAAGAAAGAAAGAAAGAAAGAACAAAAGAAAGAAAGAAAGAGAGAGAGAAAGAAAGAAAGAAAAAAGGAAGGAAGGAAGGAAGGAAGGAGGGAGGGAGGGAGTTTCTGATGGAGGGAGGGAGAGAGAGAGAAGAAAGAAATGAATAAGGTAATAAAGAGGAAGTATGTGTGTGTGTAACACAGAGAGAGAGAGAGAGAGAGAAAGAAAGAAAGAAAGAAAGAAAGAAAAAGACAGATAGAAAGAAAGAAAGAAAGAAAGAAAGGAGTGAAGGAGGGAGGGACTGAGAGCGGGAGAAAGGAAAAAAGGAAGGGACGGGTAGAGAGAGACAAGAAAGAAAGGAATAAGGTAATAAAGAGGAAGAGTTTGTGTGTGTGTGTGTGTGTGTGTGTGTAAGAGAGAGAAACTCAACCCACTCAACCACTCAACCACACTACTTCTAGCCCATTTATAATGTGATTCTTATCTTCACCCAAACCTAAGCTTTTCTTTCTTTGAGGTTTGGAAATATGAGATTAATTTAACACTTTAATAGAATCTATTCTCTCATGGTGGTGTTGGGTTTTTTTCTTTTAAAAATGGCAAATTGAAAATGACCAAGATGGTATTCTGTAGGTAAATAAAGGAAGAATTGAAAAGTGAAATTTGCAAAAGTAACTTTATTTGTAATAGAAAAGTAACCATTGACATTGTAATGAAAAGCGCATATATTTCATTAGCCACAGATTACCAATTAAAAATATGTATACAAGAACAAGCAGTAAGATGGAAAGTGAGACATTCAGAGAAAGAAAAGAAACTACAAGGAGCGAAGCAGTATGTGCTGATCTTCTTATCTCTTGTTCAAGAGGCATTTTTGAGGCTTACGAAGGGATGAGAATGATGTTATAATATTGTTGAATACATTGAACCATCAAACCACTTTCATTAACCGGGAAACCTGTTATGAATTAGAAATGACATATTAAAACTTAATTAAACAAGATTCCAGAAATCACTACATGAATATCACATTTCAAACAACCAAACACATATAATCGTAGATAATGTATCTTTTTGTGTGTACTATGTATATGGCATTTATATATAGGATTAAATAGTATATTTTAGATGTTCAGTAGTAGTAAATAGAGAAATTGCATCTAATTGAGACAAGTAGAGGCCAGGCACCCTAACCCTAAACCTTGACATGAGTGACGTCAAGTTGGCCACACCCACGCAGTCACATGACCACTCAGCAACCACCACCCAGTCACATGACTGCAAAGCCACTCCCACCCAGTCACATGACCATTAAGCCATGCCCCCAAATAAGCCACACCAGCAGAGTGGTAGTAAAAAACTTATATTTTCTGAATTGCCTTGAGCTATGATACCCTTTATAATGCACTATAGATGTCAATGTTATGTTTGTTTGTCACTTTTTCCCTTTTTTTCCATTAGTTGTTTTTTGTTTCGTTTTAAAATGTAAATAATTAATTTAAAAAAATTAGATTGTGCAGTACCCACAGAGTTCATCCCAAGCAGGGGGAATCAGAGGCAGGCAAGGTGAAAGTAACATCTATATTCCCTACAGAAACGAAATATTGTGGGGAAGATGGTGCTAGAAAGCAAAAGTGAAAGAATCATGGAGGTGAACAAAGGTGAACCAAGAGTGTCCTTGAGAAAAATGCATATAAAATATTACCTGAATCTCAGAATGTCCGTGGATTTAAACAGTGCAATGCACAATCATTCGGACAACATTTCTTCATTCCTCTACAGTCATTATCTCTCTGGCACACATTAGGTTGATGTCTATCCCAGAAGCAAGGATCGGTTGGGCATTTCCCTGGCTTCTTTGGACTTTGCTTTTCTGAAATAGTGGAGGATAATGCAATAGTTAACCTTAAAATATAATGTATAGGCAGTACTCACTTATCAACTTCTTTGCTTAGTGACTAAGCACAGTTACTATTATGATGAAAAAATAATAACCAAACCCTGCATTTATGATCTTTGCAGATTTATCACTGTGGCATTTGGTGACTGCTTTCCTTATCAAGACAGTTGCTAAGAGAATTACCTGGAATAGGAACACATAATTAGCAGGCAAAAGCCAAAATTATCAATGGGAAAATTACTAAAACCTATTAAAAAGGTGAGCTCTGCTCATTTTCCTGGAGACTAACAAAGAGGAGAGTAATTAGCTTCTGTGTTTATTGCACATTTTCAGAGCTACATCAAATATATTTCTGAAAAAATATGCTTTGAACAATTTCTCCTTTCTAAGTTTCTGTGGTACAACTACTATTTTATTCATTGAATACCTTATTTTTTAAATTTACAATACGTTTTTTTTTTCTTTGATACTTAGAAAGCATTTCTGGTTCATGTAAGAACCACAATCAGAACTGACCAGTGGGAAATTTTATCACAGCTACTGGTCAAAACAGTATCTTTGGAATTCCTAATTCTATCTTCCTTTCAAAGGACATTCCAATCCACACATTTTTTCAGGCTTCCAACTTAAATTTATGCTAACAAAATGCACAGGGAGATATCTGAATGTCATGAACTGTTGCTATCCATGGGTAAATGTGGCTTCTTACTTTATGGTTCAGTAGCTTATATGAGCACAGCCATTTAGTCTTCATTCTTTAATCTGTTTTGTATTCTTTTCTCACTTTATGCAACATTTACAAACTTTGACAAAGTGAACTGAATTATAATTTTTTCCAACCTGAAAAGTCTTCAGTTCACTAGATTTAAAAAAGGCTCACAAAGACAAATGTGGAATAAGTTAAGTAATCAATCTCAACTTTAGAATCGTTTCATTTCTATTTAATTTGTTTCAAATGTTGTAAAATTAGTATATAGTTTATACTGGAAATGTACATCTTCAACTTATTGGAAGAAAATAGAGACTTTTGAAAATGTTGCCATCGACAGATATAGGTAATATGTATAGCATGGAATACATTGAGTTTGAAAACCCCAGCATAGCATTTAGACTTAAAGCATATCAATGAGTTGAACTGATGTGACTTAAAACAAATTATATTGGACAAATGGAAAAACTTGGAAGATCCACAGGTTGGTTGAAAACTATAAGGACCACAGTATATTATCGCCAAAAAGGCTTCTAAAATTGTCAACCTGATCCTACCTAGCTTCTGCTCCGGCAATCTCACACTACTCACCAGAGCTTACAAAACTTTCGCCAGACCCATCCTTGAATACAGCTCACCTGTCTGGAACCCACACCGAATTTTGGACATCAACACCCTAGAAAAGGTCCAACGATACTTCAACAGAAGAGCCCTTAACTCCTCCACTTGAAACAGAATACCCTACAAAAATAGACTTACAATCCTGGGTCTAGAAAGCTTGGAACTATGACATCTTAAACATGATCTAAGTATTGCCCACAAGACCTGCCTGTCAACAACTACTTCAGCTTCAACTGCAATATTTTTTACAGTGTTTTTAACAGGAAAGTGAACACAAGAACAAGGGGACACAATCTGAAGTTAGTTGGGGGAAAGATCAAAGGCAACATGAGAAAATATTATTTTACTGAAAGAGTAGTAGATCCTTGGAACAAACTTCCAGCAGACGTGGTTGGGAAATCCACAGTAACTGAATTTAAACATGCCTGGGATAAACATATATCCATCCTAAGATAAAATACAGGAAATAGTAAAAGGGCAGACTAGATGGACCAAGAGGTCTTTTTCTGCCGTCAGTCTTCTATGTTTCTATGTTTCTATGTTTCAATAACACAAGCAATCGAGTTGTTGAAGCATGGAACTCATTACCAGACTCCGTGGTGTCAACCCCCAACATTTTTCCCTTAGACTTTCCACAGTTGACTTCTCCAGATTCCTTAGAGGTCAGTAAGGGGTGAGCATAAGTGCACTAGTGTGCCTTCCATCCCCTGTCCAATTGTCTCTCCTATATTTTATATATCGTTTCTCCCATCCATATATCATTCCTCTACTCTTCATTGATGCATTCTATTCTCATATCCCTTCTTCTATCCCTTCCGTGATATTCACTACTACACGTTTTTATTCTCCTTAACTTAAAATTTGTATTGGACAAAATAAATAAATAAATAAATAAATAAATAAATAAATAAATAAATATTGTATAAAGAGCATCTGCAACAAAATACATTCACATATCTATGTAAATTATATATGCAAATTATGGATTAAAATATGTTAGCAGGTTTTCTATGATAACAATAATTGTAATAAATGCAGCAATACAGAAATCGATATTCAATCGGCCAATTGGTGATAGTTAAATAAGGATGTAGGGATAAAACCCCATAAGATTTCCTGCTCTTTCCTTTATCATGTTTCTCACAAAACGCAAATTTTACGCCTTACCTTTATGGAAGTTCCTCCCAATTACGGAGGGGAATCCCATCCAAATTGCCAGGAGGCAAATTGCAAGGGAAAAGATAGTCAGCAGCCTCATGTTTTCCTGCAGATTCAGGAAAAAATAATAATAATCAAGAACTATAACTGAGTAAAGCCAATATATAATGTTCTGAGGAATATAGTTGCACCTAACTGCAAATAGTGTTGCAAAAGATCTTTATACAGTTTGATCTCACCCCACCCAAAACGTAAGCAATTACTTTGGTTTAATTTCCACAGAATGTATTCTGTGTTAAGAGAACAGGTGGCTACATCCATAAATGCAATATTCTGGTGTGGTGTAGCCTATAGTCACCCTTCTGTGTCCTGAGAATTAAGATTCTGAGTTGGATGAGAAGGGCGGCATAGAAGTCTGATAGATAGATAGATGGATAGATAGATAGATAGATAGATAGATAGATAGATAGATAGATAGATAGATAGATAGATAGATAGATGATGGATGGATGGATGGATAGATTTCCTCACCCACAGCAAACGCAGGATGTGTCCTCTTTGTCTTCTCATGACCTTTGTCTATATTGTTCTGGTTAACATCTTTCTGGATAGGTTCTTCAAGCAAAACCAGACAGAAAATTGGCAGTTTGGTTGACCTTGGCTTGTCAGGGAAGTGCAGGTGAAATTGATGAAATAAATCAGGGCATGGTCTCTGCGTTTCCCCAGGAGTGGTCTGCAAAATGTATCCTTTCCAATGAATCATGTACTGGATACTTTTGCTTCTTTTCCTAGAGTCTAGGATTGCTTCCACCTCATATTTGCTTGTTTAAAATATGTATATCCCCAACTCCCTAAGGCCAGTAGGGTGAGGGTAGTACGGATCTCAGGAAATAGCTGGTTCCAGAGAGTCAGAGCCACCACTGAGAAGGCTCTCCCCCGCAATCCCACCAGCTTACACTTTTTAGCTCAAGGGACCAGAAAATGGCCAATCCTGTGGGCCCTTATCAGTTGCTGGGAGCTATGTGATAGAAGGCAGTCCCTAAGATACTCTGGCCCTAAGCCATGTAGGGCTTTAAACATAATAACCAACATGTTGAATTGCACTTGGAGACCAATTGGGAACCAGTGTAGCTCATGGAGAGTTGGTGTAATGTGGGTGTACCTAGTTGTACCCACAACAGCTCACGTGGCTACATTCTGGACCAGCTGTAGTCTCCAAACCCTCTTTAGGGGTAGCCTCATGTAGAGCACATTGCAATAATTTAACTGGGAGGTGATAAGGGTATGAGTGACTGAGGAGAGCCTCCTGATCCAAGTAGGGTTGCAATTGGTGCACCAGGCAATCTTTTGCTAAAGTCCCCCTATCTGCAGCTGCCAGATGTTGGTCCAATCTCACTTGAGAGTCTAGGAGGATGTCCAGATTGTGAACCTTTTTGGAGGGTGTAATTTTCCCCTCCAAGGACGGACAATCAGTATAGTCCTTCGTGGGCAGTACCCACAGCCACTCGGTCTTGTCAGGGTTACATTTGAGCATGTTAACTGCCATCTAGACACTCACAGCCTCCAGGCACCCGCACATCACATCTACCGCTACACTGAACTGGCACAGGGTGGAGATATACTGGGTGTCATCAGCGTATTTCTGATACCTCACCCCATGCTGTCATTTGATCTTAACAAGTGGTTTCATGCAGATGTTAAATAGGAGAGGAGAGAAGACCAAACCATGTTGCATCCCACAGAGGTGGGGGGCTGGGGTTGACCTCTATCCTCCTACCAACACCTACTCTAACCAACTGGAGAGATAGGAAGAGAACCAACACATCACGGTGTCTCCCACTCCCAACTCCCCAAGACATCCAAAGATATTTCACCAGAAGAGCCCTCCACTCCTCCACTCGAAACAGAATATCCTATGAAAACAGACTAACAATCCTGGGCCTAGAAAGCCTAGAACTACGGCGCCTAAAACACGATTTGAGTATTGCCCACAAGATCATATGCTGCAATGTCCTACCGGTCAATGACTACTTCAGCTTCAACCGCAATAACACAAGAGCACGCAACAGATTCAAACTTAATACGAACCGCTCCAAACGTGACTGTAAAAAATATGATTTCAACAATCGAGTTATCGAAGCGTGGAACTCATTACTGGACTCAATTGTGTCAACCCCCAACATTTCTCCCTTAGACTATCCAAGATTGACCTCTCCAGGTTCCTAAGAGGCCAGTAAGGGGTGTACATAAGTGCACTGGTGTGCCTTTTGTCCCCTGTCCAATTGTCTTTCCTTTCTTTCACCTATCTTATATATTCTCTTCCTCTCATATATCGTTCACTCTCACCCTCTTTTATATTATCACATGTCCATTTTTCTTCCTATGTATTTGTGTATTGGACAAATAAATAAATGAATGAATAAATAAATAAATAAATAAAAAATAAACGTTGCAGAAGGATACTATGGTCAATGGTATTGAAAACCGTCGAGAGGTCAAGAAGCACTAAGATAGAGGAATAACTCCCACCCCTGACTCTCCAGAGATTATCCATCAGCATAACCAAAGCAGTTTCTGTGCTGTAGCTGGGCCTGAAGCCCAATTGAAAAGAGTCTAGATAATCTGTCTCATCCAATGACCATAGGAGCTGGAATGCCACCACTTTCTCCACAACCTTTGCAGAAAGAGTACGTTGGAGACTGGACAAAAGTTCTTTAACTCAGCGGGATCCAGGGATCTACCTATCATCGAACTCATGGTGAAAACTCCACCTCTAGGTCACCACAGCACCTGAGTTCCCATATTTAGTGTGGTAATAATATTCAGAATTTATCAAACACAATCCAGTTTCAAATATCATACACTTCACACAGGATGTTAACAAGCCTTAACAAAGAAGTGAAATCAGGTTGAGAAAAGTTATATTAGAAGAGCATCAGCATCATTTGATCTGGGGAAAAGGAAGGATATAAATGGATTGTGGAGATCCCTTTCAATCAGGATACAATCTGAAGCATTGATTGAAGGCACATGCGATTGCTACTGTGGAGGATTTCAGCTATAACTTATGTAATAGGGATACAGCTTTCCTTGTCATATTAGATCTCTTAAAGACTTTTGATAATATCAGTTCTACTATAATTTGGAAACTCAGGGCACAGTATTACAATTGTCTGTTCATAATGTAATTCTTTTTCCTACCCAAATCTGACCTTTTCTTTCTTTGAGGTAGCGAAATGTGTGATTAACATCACGGTTTGATAGAAATGCACGACCAACGGCTTAAACCGCCTGCCGAAATTGCCTCCGGAGCCGGGTGATGCTGCTGGCAGCTCTATAGAGTCCTGAACTTCCGAGTTCCTGAAAACCCGGAAGTTCGGCTTTTGGCAGCATGCCAGGTCGGCACACCGCCTGCTGGTCACTGGGGGAGGTCCTGGATTGCCCTATTTAAGGGCGATCCGAGCAGGACCACCCCCTTGCTTTCTTGCACTACTGAAGTGAACACCCGCCCACCCTCCGCTATTAACAGTGTTTCCTGAGGAGGTTGCCTCGGGGCCGAATAGGAATTTTTTGCGGCCTCCCCTTTAGAGGCGGCCGGTTTTTTGCCTATTCCACACTGACGATGCGGACTGGATTGGTTAGCGGGTGCGGCGCACTTAGATGTTTATATAGGCCTCCCTTTGGTCATTGGGGTTTGGCAGGTTAGGGGCAGAAATGGGCAATTAGAAGTGACTGCGCATGCTCCTTTGGGCATCCGTTAAAGGGTGATGGACCGCCTCTCTCCAGGAACTAGTGGTTGGAACAACTTCGGGGATTGGAGAGAGGATGTGTTAAGTCTGTATATAACCAATGTAAGAATCACCGGATCCAATTTCCCACGGGGATTGGAGGGTGAACTCCTCCCACACGATGAAGGGGCGTGGCTTGGATCCAGGTGAAAGTGGCTACCTTTACCTGGTTCAGCAAGGAGTTTTTGCCCAATGTTGCCAAGGAAGTTTCGGGTAGGAATTTCCGCCCTGTTAGTTTTGGCCTCTGCAGGTCCTTAGTTATGTTGAATTTAAATATTTAAATTTACGTATTTAAAGTTACGTTATTTAAATTTATGTTAATTTAATAAAATGACCCTTATTTGATCCACAATATGTCTCAGCATCTTTACTCCGCTTCCGGGGCAATCTAATCTTCCATGTTTGTGTTGTCTTTTTCTTTTCAAAATGGTAAATTTAAAATGGCCAAGATAGCATTCTGCATATAAACAAAGGAAGAATTGAAAAGTGAAATTTGAAAAAGTAAATTTATTTATAATAGAAATGAAAAACAGATATAGTTGTATTAATTTTCATTATCCAGTGATTATTCATGGAAAATATGTATATAATAACAAGCTGAGACATTAAACTACAAGGTGCAAAGCAGTATAGTAGATATCTTGCTCTTCCCATCTCCTCTTCAAGAGACATTTTTGAGGCTTAAGAAGGGAGCAGAAAGATGCTGTAACATTGCTGAATACATTGAACTGTCAAACCACTTTCATTAACCAGAAAACTTATTATGAATTAGAAATGACATATTAAAACTTAAGTAAGCAACACTGCAAAAATCATCATATGAGCATCGCATTTTAACAACCAAACTGGCAAATCCAACCGCCTGCCATTCCCTCTTCCTCAGGGGTGCAGTGCCATGGCACGACTGGCCCCGTCTGGGGGCGGGGCAGGGGAAACAGGCAAGCAAAGGCCCTGCGAGCTGGCCTGAAGTCCGTGCAGAGACTCCAGCCAAGCTGGGTTAGAGGCGGGGAGGGAGAGGCAGCAGTGGAGAGCTCGGAATCCCCTCCCTCCAGCTTCTTCCCAAGGAGGCTGGTTGGGAGGAAAAAAAGTGAGACATTTTTCAAAGGGCACAGGACATGGGACAAATGATCAAAAAGTGGGACTGTCCTGCTGAAAGCGAGATGTCTGGTCATCTTAGGCATGAAGCCTCTTTTATTCAGAGACCTGTTCTCTTTGAGTGTGCTGTTCAGACCTCTCTCTCTCTCTCTCTCTCTGTCTCTATCTCTATCTCTCTTTCTCTCTGGGTGTCTTGCTCAGGACTTGCTGTTCATTTTTATAATAAAATTCTTGTGCCCACAATTATAAAGATTCCAAAGATAGCTAACCAGTAATAGGTTAATATACCGTATACAGATAGAACATATCCAAGGGGGCGGGGCGGGAGGTGCTGGCTCCCATCCACAATATAAAGATATTGTTTTTATTAATATTTTAACTTTTTAATATTAAAAAAGGCGATCTTAAAAGCCACCGGACTGTATGTAAGGCAAATAACTAAAGGTAAAAGGAAGAAGAAACCGCTATCGTTTAGCAATGATGTAAGGGCTACAGTCAATGAAAAAAAGGCTGCCTATATGAGGTATAAAGAGTCTGGAAGTATAGCTGATAGAGAGGTGTATAAAATGAGACAGAAGGAGGCCAAACAGATAATATATGCTGCTAAAGCCTCAAAAGAGAAAGAAACTGCCAAATCTGTAAAGAAGGGGGATAAAACCTTCTTCAGATATATTAGTGATAGAAAGAAGAAAAACTACATCATCACGAACTTAGTACTCAGAATAATACATGCATTGGTGGGAATAAGGAGATCACTGACAATTTCAATAGCTACTTCTATTCAGTTTTCTCAAAAGACACCTTACAAAATAATACTATAGAGGGATATGGCATTGCTTCCAGCTGTACAGATTCAGCTCCAGTGATCTTAGAAGCTGGTGTCTTAGAAGAACTTGAACGATTAAAGATAAATAAGGCAATGAGTCCAGATGGCATTCATTCCAGAGTTCTTAAAGATCTGTCATTGCTACCCCCCTGACTGATTTGTTAACAGGAGATGTTCCTGAGGATTGGAGAATGGCCAGTGTTGTGCCTATCCACAAGAAGGGCAGTAGAGGAGAAGCTGGTAACTACAGGCCAGTTAGCTTGACATTAGTTATAGTTAAAATGATGGAGACTCTACTCAAAAAGAGGATAAATCAGCACCTAATAAACAATAACTTATTGGATCCAAATCAGCGTGGCTTTACTGAAGGCAAATCATGTCAGACTAATATCATTGATTTCTTTGACTATGTCACAAAGGTATTGGATCAAGGTGGTGCCGTGGATATTGCCTATCTGGACTTCAGCAAAGCCTTTGATACGGTTCCAATTAAAGAGCTGATAGATAAATTAGTGAAGATTGGACTTAATCCCTGGATAGTTCAATGGATTTGCAGCTGGCTGAAGCATAGACATCAGAGAGTTATTGTTAATGGCGAGTATTCTGAGCAGAGACAGGTTACAAGCGGTGTGCAACAAGGGTCTATACACTAATCTTGGAATTCATCAACACAGAATTCCCTTCAACTGCCAAATAAAGCCATAAAAAACCTTTATAACCTCTTTCTCATCCTCAACCTCTTAATATACAATGAGGAAATGCTGTCCACAAGAGTGGGACAGCCAGTTTGATGGGAGGAAAACGGACCCAAGATTTAAGAGAAGCAAGCTTCACAACACAAAGTAGGGTAGCTGGTAGGGTCCTCTCTACAGTGTTTGTTATAACTAAACACTAACATGTGGGCACATTTATTAATATACGCCATATTAATCATCCTAAAATTGTCAGGGTCAGCGGTGTCAACAGGGGTATACATCTGATAGGCTTCCATCAGACGTGTATAAAAGGCATCAGGATCTTCCGTCGGGGTTTGGAGAACAAGGGATGGCTTAGACATGTTAATGGTGGTTTTCCCTGCTTCTCACACTGCTTTCATCAAAAGGATTTGGTAGTCCTTGATCTTGTCAAGGCTACCCTCTACATAGGCGTTCCACTAGGGGTCCTCTGCAGGGAACTTCTGACCCACATATGTCGCTAGGTCTAAACCTGGGGGAACACCGGGTTTCAAGGTCTTTTGGACCTGATTCTTGATCTTTTCTCTTTCCTCCGAGTTAAACAGTGTTCCCATTAGTTGCTGCAAGTCCATCCAGTTGGGATTGTGGACATCCATAATGGTTTTCAAGAGGCTTGCAACTTCTAAGGGTTTTTCACTATATGGGCCATAGTGCAATTTCCAATTCAAAAGATCGGAGGTGGTGAAAGGAACATGTAGGAATAGGGGCATTCTTGAGGTTTTTGTGAAATCATCTCGATCAATGACAATTTGATCCACTCTGCGAAGTGGCGCTGTGAAGGACACCGATGCGGTCTTTGCTCTGGTGCGTTCCGCAATGGGTCCTCCGCCTACAGGGTCTGGCAGAGACAAATTGGCCATTCGCTCACTGGGGCCTGGTGGAGTCTCCAGTTGAGGAATGGACCCTAAGTAGGGGGCTGCATGCGCTGATGGGGTTTGGGTGGCCGTGAGAGATCCAGGAGATCTCTTTACATCCAGACATCCCTGAAGGAAGGTGTGGTAACGGGCAAACCTGTCAGCAGTAGTTTCGTTCGGATCAATTTGGAAGGCGGGGGTCCCTAGTCCCACACCCGAAGCTGTGGGTGGGGGAGAGGTGACTCCCTCAAGAGGGGGGGCGTCGAGTAGGGCCAGACCCCCAGTTCCCATGGTGGAGGAGTCCTGTAGGGATGATTGTGCCTGGATCTGTCCATAGGGCAAAAGGACATATGGCGGGGGCTGGGACACCTCCTCCGGGCAACTAGACAATATGGGGAGGTTTACATTTTTCCTTCTCCTTCAGAGGTTTGACTGAGTCTTCAGATCCCTCCAGTTTGGGAGACGGAACAATGTGCACTTCTTGGGGCCGCCAGGGAGGGGATGAGTCTTCTCCCCCTCTCCTAGGGGTCCTTCTCCTGAGCGTGGCCCATGAAGGAATGGGGACCACAGCCAGGACTTTACATTGTTGGGTCCTACATTTAGTGACCCACGGAGATGGATTTTGAGCTAGTTTCAACCAGACATCAATGCATGGCACCTGATCAGGATGGCCCAAGGTGGGATAAAATACCCATCTTGGGCCATCCCAAGTTGAAGTAGGGCCATTCTGACACACAAAGGTTGGTCAAAATGCGGTGGCACAGCTTTATACCATACTCTTGATTTTGATTATTATAGACCTGGTTGAAATGTTTCATTACACACTGAAGGGGGGTCTTGGGCACACTTGGTTTCCCTCCCATCTTCCACCCGGGGCACAAGACAAAAAAGGGGAGGGAGTATACAAGGGAGGTAAGGGATCCTTCCCTTGAGACACAAAAGGATTTTTTTTCACTGCACACAATCTCTACCGGCCCAAGGTCCTGGAACTCACAGTCACCTGTGGGAACCGCGGTAGGCAATCACAAATGCACAACTTTCTCTCAAAAACACGTGCCTCCCACCTTACGAGCCCTTTAACGAAGAACGAGCCAAAACGAGGGTGATCAGTCCTCGCCTCTGTCCCTTGACACAGGGAGAGATAGACTCGCACCATTCTCTAAAAAGTGCCTATAACTGAGGACTTGCCTTTTATCTTGGAGACTCGGTTACTCTTCCAGCCGGCGAACAGATGTCCTGGTCTCTGGTCTCCTCTCAGGAGTGGTTCTTGGATTGCAAACCGTCAGCGTGGCCGTCCCGGTGTCAATAGGAAGGTCCTCGGAGACAGATTTCCGATGTCGCCTGGACAGTTCCTTTTTCACACCCGGGGCGAACACTGTTGAGGTGGGTGTCCAGAGGGATCTAAAGTCCCGTCTGGTCTTTTCGTGGTCACCAGAATGTCTGAACAACGTGGATTGTTTTTCAGGGCTCTTTATACATTTTCAAAGGAGATCAAAAAACACACAATATCAGCCAATCAGATACTAGTTGTCAACGTTTCCTTATACAGAAAGTAAAAAAAGTGGGTTATACAATGTAGAAGGTGCAGAATGTACAACAAAAAGGAACTTGCAGTTAGTATGTGGGTTCATGCATGAAGCTATGTGCCTTGAGAGCAGGTGTCCGATCTGTCTCTGCACCATAAAAGACATGTCCTTTTCCTGTAGCTCATCGATGTTCTACCAGATGCAAGGCATAGATTATAAACACAAAACGTACTTTTGTACTCTAAATGTCAAGCATAACTATATATGTGGGGCATAGGTCAAGGCTTAAGAAATGCAGAATTTGGGCAAGCACTAAATATGAATGTACATCTCAGGCTAGCTTCCTCAATAACAGTCAGAATTCCTCAATCCAGTCTCAAATATCATACATTTCCCACAGGAATCTAACAAACCTTCCTGATATTAAGTATGCCCAAAAGTGGTGACATCAGGTTGAGAAAAGTTATATTAGAAGAGAATGAGCATCAACTAATCTGGGGAAAGGCTCTATGAAAGGAGGAATAAAATGAATTGTGTAGATTCCTTTCAGTCAGGACACAATCTAAAGCATTAGGTGAAAGTATACATGATTGCTATTGCAGAGGTCTTCAGCTATAACTTCTGTGATTGGAGTACAGCTTTCCTTGTCTTACTAGATCTCCTAAGGACTTTTGATAATATCAGTTCTAGTATAATTTGGGAATTTGGGGTACAGTATTACAATTGTCTATTTCAAGGATGAGTTACTTCCGGTTCATACGCACCAGTAGTGACCCACTGCTGACATCACAATGATGTCACCAAAACGGGTCGGTCAGTGTCAGTTCGTAAGCCCCACAATCTTTTTCTTTTCTCTTTTTTTCTTTTTTCTGTTTTTTTTTCTTCTGTCCTTGCGCAGAAGCCAAGTTTCCAACACTGTGTATGCTTGTACATCTTGTTTTTGGCTTTATTTATTAATTTCCCCACCCGCCCACTCACTACTCACTGCCTAAGTTGCCTTCCAAAGTGATGCCTGCCTTGCCCTCAACTGAGCTTTCTCCTCCTGCCAAAGGTAAGTCATGCTAGGCCTCCCATCCTTGGAACTTGCTGCAATCCCCCCCACTATTCCTTCCATGCTCGCGTGGCTAGCTAAGCCACCAAGGCCTGGAGCGGCTCCACTCCAGGTCGTGCTGGCTGCCCCCCAATGTCCCCACCATGCCCCTGACCTTTCCGTTCTCCCATGCCTGGTGGCAGAAGAGAAGGCATGCCATTCCCCACAAGGAACCAATACTTGGAGCAGTTTTGGAGCTTGATAAGGAGGAGGAATGCTTCTCAGTCCCAGTCATGTCTTTTAAAGCCTGGAATATTACAATAGCTTTTCACTCCAAGCAGCCAAGGCTTAAAAAGAATCTACAAAACTGCTCCAAGCATTGGTTCCTTGTGGGTACTTGCAAGGGAACACACGGAAAATTTCAGCACTGGAGCTCTTCCCTTCTGTTTCCCCCAGCTGCCTGGGTTGCAAGCGAAGATCCAGGGTGGCGCAGTAGGTAGAGTGCAGAACTGCAGGGCACTGAAGCTGACTGTAGATCTGTAGGTCAGCGGTTCAAAGCTCATCACCGGCTCAAGGTTGACTCAGCCTTCCATCCTTCCGAGGTGGGTAAAATGAGGACCCTGATTGTGGGGGCAATATGCTGGCTCTGTTAAAAAGTTCATGTTAACATGTTGGATGCCGCCCCGAGTCTAAAGAGAAGGGCGGCATAAAAATCGAATAAATAAATAAAAATAAATAAATAAGTACATGCGTTATCTCCCACTTCCTGTCCCCAAAGTAGCACAAAATCATCAGAGTTGAGCTAGGGAGAGACTGGTGGAAGCAGTGGCTGAATATGTGCCTGGTTCCAGGTGCTGAATTGAGGTTCTTCTTCTCTCCCCACCCCTTTCTTGGAGGAAGGGAGAAAGAGAAGAGGGGGGAAGAGAGAAAGAAAGAAAGAAAAAAAAGAAAGAAAGGAAGGTTCTGATGGAGGGAGAGAGAGAGAGAGAAGAAAGAAATGAATAAGGTAATAAAGAGGAAGTGTGTGTTTGTGTAACAGAGAGAGAGAGAGAGAGAAAGAAAGAAAGAGAGAGAGAGAGAGAGAGAGAAGAAAGAAATGAATAAGGTAATAAAGAGGAAGTGTGTGTTTGTGTAACAGAGAGAGAGAAAGAAAGAAAGAAAGAGAGAGAGAGAGAGAGAGAGAAAGAGAAAGAAAGGCAGGGAGGGACTGAGGGAGGGAGGATGGAAAAAAGGAAGGGACGGAGAGAGAGAGACAAGAAAGAAAGGAATAAGGTAATAAAGAGGAAGAGTTTGTGTTTTTCTGTCTGTGTGTGTGTGTGTGTGTGTGTGTGTGTGTAAGAGAGAAAAACTCAACCCACTCCACCACTCAACAACACTTCTTCTAGCCCATTTATAATGTGATTCTTTTCCCCACCCAAACCTAAGCTTTTGCTTCTTTGAGGTTTGGAAATATGAGATTAATTTCACACTTTAATAGAATCTAATCTTTCATGGTTGTGTTGGGGTTTTTTTCCTTTTAAAAATGGTGAATTGAAAATGACCAAGATGGTATTCTGTAGGTAAATAAAGGAAGAATCGAAAAGTGAAATTTGCAAAAGTAACTTTATTTATAATAGAAAAGTAACCATTGACATTGTAATGAAAAACGCATATATTTCATTAGCCACAGATTACCGATTGAAAATATGTATATAATAACAAGCTGTAAGATGGAAAGTGGGACATTTAGAGAAAGAAGCAAAAAGAAACTACAAGGAGCGAAGCAGTATGGCAGATGTGCTGATCTTCTTATCTCTTGTTCAAGAGGCATTTTTGAGACTTTTGAAGGGATCAGAATGATGTTATAATATTGTTGAATACATTGAACCATCAAACCACTTTCATTAATCGGGAAACCTGTTATGAATTAGAAATGACATATTAAAACTTAATTAAACAAGATTCCAGAAATCACTACATGAATATCACATTTCAAACAACCAAACACATATAATCGTAGATAATGTATCTTTTTGTGTGTACTATGTATGTATACATATGGCATTTATATATAGGATTAAATAGTATATTTTAGATGTTCAGTAGTAGTAAATAGAGAAATTGCATCTAATTGAGACAAGTAGAGGCCAGGCACCCTAACCCTAACCCTTGACATGAGTGACGTCAAGTTGGCCACACCCATGCAGTCACATGACCACCCAGCAACCACCACCCAGTCACATGACTGCAAAGCCACTCCCACCCAGTCACATGTCCATTAAGCCATGCCCCCAAATAAGCCACACCAGCAGAGTGGTAGTAAAAAACTTATATATTCTGAATTGCCTTGAGCTATGATACCTTTTATAATGCACTATAGATGTCTATGTTATGTTTGTTTGTCACTTTTTTCCCTTTTTTTCCATTAGTTGTTTTTTGTTTCTTTTTTAAATGTATATAATTAATAAAACAAATAAAAAAAATTAGATTGTGCAGTACCCACAGAGTTCATCCCTAGCAGGGGGAATCAGAGGCAGGCAAGGTGAAAGTGACCGCTATATTCCCCACAGAAAAGAAATATTGTGGGCAAGATGGTGCTAGAAAGCAAAAGTGAAAGAATCATGGAGGTGAACAAAGAAGATGAACCAAGAGTGTCCTTGAGAAAAATGCATATAAAATACTACCTGAATCTCAGAATGTCCGTGGATTTAAACAGCGCAATGCACAAGCATACAGACAACATTTCTGTATTCCTTTACAGTCATCATCTCTCTCGCAATTATTAGGTTGAGGTCTAACGCAGAACCAAATATCGATTGGGCATTCCCCTGGCTTCTTTGGACCTTGGTTTTCTGCAATAGTGGACGATAATGCAATAGTTAACCTTAAAATATAAATGTATAGGCAGTACTCACTTATCAACTTCTTTGTTTAGTGACTAAGCACAGTTACTATTATGATGAAAAAATAATAACCAAACCCTGCATTTATGATCTTTGCAGATTTATCACTGTGGCGTTTGGTGACCGCTTTCCTTATCAATACAGTTGCTAAGAGAATTACTTGGAAGAGGAACACATAATTAGCAGGCAAAAGCCTACATTATCAATGGGAAAATTACTAAAACCTATTAAAAAGGTGAGCTGTGCTCATTTTCCTGGAGACTAACAAAGAGGAGAGTAGTTAGCTTCTGTTTTTATTGCACATTTTCAGAGCTACATCAAATATATTTCTGAAAAAATATGCTTTGAACAATTTCTACTTTCTAAGTTTCTGCGGTACAACTATTTTATCCATTGAATACCTTATTTTTTTAATTTAGAATACGATTTTTTTCTTTGATACTTAGAAAGCATACTAAGAACTGACCAGTGGGAAATTTTATCACAGCTAAGGGTCAAAACAGTATCTTTGGAATTCCTACTTCTATCTTCCTTTCAAAGGCCAATCCAATCCACTCACTTTTTCAGGCTTCCAACTTAAATTTACGCTGACAAAATGCAGAGGGAGATGTCTGAATATCATGACCTGTTGCTATCAGTGGGTAAATGTGGCTTCTTACTTTATGCTTCAGCAGCTTATATGAGCACAGGCATTTAGTCTTCATTCTTTAGCCAGATTTTTATTCTTTTCTCACCTCATGCAACACTTACAAACTCTGACAAAGTGAAATGAATTGTGGTTTTTTTCCAACCTGAAAAACCTTCAGTTCACTACATGTAAAAAAGGTGCTCACAACAACAAATGTGGAATAAGTTAAATAATCAATCTCAGATTTAGAATCGTTTCATTTCTATTTAATTTGTTTCAAATGTTGTAAAATTAGTATATATTATGTTTATACTGGAAATGTACATCTTCAACTTATTGGAAGAAAATAGAGACTTTTGAAAATGTTGCCATCGACAGATATAGCTAATATGTATAGCATGGAGTACATTGAGTTTGAAAACCCCAGCATAGCATTTAGACTTAAAGCATATCAATGAGTTGAACTGATGTGACTTAAAACAAATTATATTGGACAAGTGGAAAAACTTGGAAGATCCACAGGTTGGTTGAAAACTATAAGGACCACAGTATATTATCGCCAAAAAGGCTTCTAAAATTGTCAACCTGATCCTCCGTAGCTTCTGCTCCGGCAATCTCACACTAATCACCAGAGCTTACAAAACTTTCGCCAGACCCATCCTTGAATACAGCTCACCTGTCTGTAACCCACACCGAATTTTGGACATCAACACCCTAGAAAAGGTCCAACGATACTTCACCAGAAGAGCTCGAAACATAATTCCCTACGAAAATAGACTTACAATCCTGGGTCTAGAAAGCTTGGAACTACGACACCTTAAACATGATCTAAGTATTGCCCACAAGATCATATGCTGCAACATCCTGCCTGTAAACAACTACTTCAGCTTCAACCGCAATAACACAAGAGCACGCAACAGGTTCGTACTTAATATCAACCGCTACAAATTTGACTGTAAAAAATATGACTTTAGCAAGCTAGTTATTGAAGCATGGAACTCATTACCAGACTCTGTGGTGTCAACATTTTTCCCTTAGACTTCCCATGGTTGACTTCTCCAGATTCCTTAGAGGTCAGTAAGGGGCGAGCATAAGTGCACTAGTGTGCCTTCTGTCCCCTGTCCAATTGTCTCTCCTATATTTTATATATCTTTTCTCCCATCCATATATCCTTCCTCTACTCTTCATTGATTCATTCTATTCTCATATCCCTTCTTCTATCCCTTCCCTGATATTTACTACTACACGTTTTTATTCTCCTAAACTTTCAATTTGTATCGGACAAAATAAATAAATAAATGAATGAATATTGCCATCGACAGATATAGCTAATATGTATAGCATGGAGTACATTGAGTTTGAAAATCCCAGCATAGCATTTAGACTTAAAGCATATGAATGATTTGAACTGATGTGACTTAAAACAAATTATATTGGACAAATGGAAAAACTTGGAAGATCCAAAGGTTGGTTGAAAACTATAAGGACCACAGTATATTGTATAAAGAGCATCTCCAACAAAATACATTTACATATCTATGTAAATTATATATGCAAATTATGGATTAAAATATGTTAACAGGTTTTCTATGATAACAATAATTGTGATAAATGCAGCAATACAGAAATCGATATTCAATCGGCCAATTGGTGATAGTTAAATAAGGATGTAGGGATAAAACCCCATAAGATTTCCTGCTCTTTCCTTCATCATGTCTTCTCACAAAAAGCAAATTTTATGCCTTACCTTTATGGCAGTTCCTCCCAATTACGGAGGGGAATCCCATCCAAATTGCCAGGAGGCAAATTGCAAGGGAAAAGATAGTCAGCAGCCTCATGTTCTCCTGCAGATTCAGGAAAAATTAATAATAATCAAGAACTATAACTGAGTAAAGCCAATATATAATGTTCTGAGGAATATAGTTGCAACTAACTGCATTCAATAGTGTTGCAAAAGATCTTTATACAGTTTGATCTCACCCCACCCAAAACTTAAGCAAGTACTTTGGTTTAATTTCCACAGAATGTATTCTGTGTTAAGAGAACAGGTAGCTACATCTATAAATGCAATATTTTGGTGTGGTGTTGCCTATAGTCACCCTTCTGTGTCCTGAGAATTAAGATTCTGAGTTGGTTGAGAAGGGTGGCATAGAAGTCTGATAGATAGATGATAGATAGATAGATAGATAGATAGATAGATAGATGATGGATGGATGGATGGATGGATGGATGGATGGATGGATGGATGGATAGATTTCCTCACCCACAGCAAACGCAGGATGTGTCGTCTTTGTCTTAGAAACATAGAAACATAGAAGACTGACGGCAGAAAAAGACCCCATGGTCCATCTAGTCTGCCCTTTTACTATTTCCTGTATTTTATCTTACAATGGATATATATTTATCCCAGGCATGTTTAAATTCGGTTACTGTGGATTTACCAACCACGTCTGCTGGAAGTTTGTTCCAAGGATCTACTACTCTTTCAGTAAAATAATACTTTCTCATGTTGCCTTTGATCTTTCCCCCAACTAACTTCAGATTGTGTCCCCTTGTTCTTGTGTTCACTTTCCTGTTAAAAACACTTCCCTCCTGAACCCTATTTAACCCTTTAACATATTTAAATGTTTCGATCATGTCCCCCCTTTTCCTTCTGTCTTCCAGACTATACAGATTGAGTTCATTAAGTCTTTCCTGATACGTTTTATACTTCAGACCTTCCACCATTCTTGTAGCCCGTCTTTGGACCCGTTCAATTTTGTCAATATCTTTTTGTAGGTGAGGTCTCCAGAATTGAACACAGTACTCCAAATGTGGTCTCACCAGCGCTCTATATAAGGGGATCACAATCTCCCTCTTCCTGCTTGTTATACCTCTAGCTATGCAGCCAAGCATCCTATTTGCCTTTCCTACCGCCCGACCACACTGCTCACCCATTTTGAGACTGTCAGAAATCACTACCCCTAAATCCTTCTCTTCTGAAGTTTTTGCTAACACAGAACTGCCAATGCAATACTCAGATTTAGGATTCCTTTTCCCCAAGTGCATTATTTTACATTTGGAAACATTAAACTGCAGTTTCCATTGCTTTGACCATTTATCTAGTAACGCTAAATCATTTACCATATTACAGACCCCTCCAGGAATATCAACCCTGGGTCTTCTCATAACCTTTGTCTATATTGCTCATCCTTTGGGGTTTTGCTACTTAATGGAATTTTTTTTTCAGAAGTAGTAACTCAAACTTTTGTGTATTGGCGCTGTGAAGGACACTGATGCGGTCTTTGCTCTGGTGCGTTCCGCAATGGGTCCTCTGCCTACTGGGTCTGGCAGAGACAAATTGGCCATTCGCTCACTGGGGCCTGGTGGAGTCTCCAGTTGAGGAATGGACCCTAAGGAGGGGGCTGCAGGTGCTGATGGGGTTTGGGTGGCCGCGAGAGATCCAGGAGATCTCTTTATATCCGGATATCCCTGAAGGAAGGTGTGATAACGGGCAAACCTGTCAGCAGTAGTTTCGTTCGGATCAATTTGGAAGGCGGGGGACCCTAGTCCCACAACCGAGGCTGCGGGTGGGGGAGAGGTGACTCCCTCAAGAGGGGGGGGGCTCGAGTAGGGCCAGACCCCCAGTTCCCACGGTGGAGGAGTCCTGTAGGGATGATTGTGCCTGGATCTGTCCATAGGGCAAAAGTCCATATGGTGGGGGCTGGGACACCTCCTCCGGGCAACTAGACAATATGGGGGGGGGGGTTTACATTTTTCCTTCTCCTTCAGAGGTTTGACTGAGTCTTCAGATCCCTCCGGTGTGGGAGACGGAACAATGTGCACTTCTTGGGGCTGCCAGGGAGGGGATGAGTCTTCTCCCCCTCTCCTAGGGGCCCTTCTCCTGAGCGTGGTCCCTGAAGGAATGGGGACCACAGCCAGGACTTTACATTGTTGGGTCCTACGGAGGTGGATTTTGAGCTAGTTTCAACCAGACATCAATGCATGGCTCCTGATCAGGGTGGCCCAAGGTGGGATCAAATACCCATCTTTGGCCATCCCAAGTTGAAGTAGGGCCATTCTGACACAAAGGTTGGTCAAAATGCGGTGGCACAACTTTATACCATACTCTCGATTTTGATTATTATAGACCTGGTTGAAATGTTTCATTACACACTGAAGGGGGGTCTTGGGCACACTTGGTTTCCCTCCCATCTTCCACCCGGGGCACAAGACAGAAAAGGGGAGGGAGTATACAAGGGAGGTAAGGGAACCTTCCCTTGAGACACAAAAGGATTTTTATTCACTGCACACAATCTCTACCGGCCCAAGGTCCTGGAACTCACAGTCACCTGTGGGAACCGCGGTAGGCAATCACACATGCACAACTTTCTCTCAAAAACACGTGCCTCCCACCTTACGAGCCCTTTAACGAAGAACGAGCCAAAACGAGGGTGATCAGTCCTCGCCTCTGTCCCTTGACACAGGGAGAGATAGACTCGCACCAGTCTCTAAAAAGTGCCTATAACTGAGGACTTGCCTTTTATCTTGGAGACTCGGTTACTCTTCCAGCCAGCGAACAGATGTCCTGGTCTCTGGTCTCCTCTCAGGAGTGGTTCTTGGATTGCAAACCGTCAGGGTGGCCGTCCCGGTGTCAATAGGAAGGTCCTCGGAGAAAGATTTCCGATGGCGCCTGGACAGTTCCTTTTTCACACCCGGGGCGAACACTGCTGAGGTGGGCATCCAGAGGGATCTAAAGTCCCGTCTGGTCCCTTCGTGGTCACCAGAATGTCTGAACAACGTGGATTGTTTTTCAGGGCTCTTTATACATTTTCAAAGGAGATCAAAAAACACACAATATCAGCCAATCAGATACTAGTTGTCAACGTTTCATTACACAGAAAGTAAAAAAAGGGGTTATACAATGTAGAAGGTGCAGAATGTACAACAAAAAGGAACTTGCAGTTAGTATGTGGGTTCATGCATGAAGCTATGTGCCTTGAGAGCAGGTGTCCGATCTGTCTCTGCACCATCAAAGCCATGTCCTTTTCCTGTAGCACAGCGATGTTCTACCAGATGCAAGGCATAGATTATAAACACAAAACGTACTTTTGTACTCTAAATGTCAAGCATAATGTGGGGCATAGGTGGGGCATAGGTCAAGGCTTAAGAAATGCAGAATTTGGGCTAGCACTAAATATGAATGTATATCTCAGGCTAGCTTCCTCAATAACAGTCAGAATTCCTCAATCCAGTCTCAAATATCATACATTTCCCACAGGAATCTAACAAACCTTCCTGATATTAAGTATGCCCAAAAGTGGTGACATCAGGTTGAGAAAAGTTATATTAGAAGAGAATAAGCATCATCTAATCTGGGGAAAGGTTGTATGAAAGGAGGAATAAAATGGATTGTGTAGATTCCTTTCAGTCAGGACACAATCTGAAGCATCAGGTGAAAGTATACATGATTGCTATTGTAGAGGTCTTCAGCTATAACTTATGTGGTTGGAGTACAGCTTTCCTTGTCTTACTAGATCTCCTAAGGACTTTTGATAATATCAGTTCTAGTATAATTTGGGAATTTGGGGCACAGTATTACAATTGTCTATTTCAAGGATGAGTTACTTCCGGTTCATACGCACCAGTAGTGACCCACTGCTGACATCACAATGATGTCACCAAAACGGGTCGGTCAGTGTCAGTTCGTAAGCCCCACAATCTTTTTCTTTTCTCTTTTTTTCTTTTTTCTGTTTTTTTTTCTTCTGTCCTTGTGCAGAAACCAAGTTTCCAACACTGTGCATGCTTGTACATCTTGTTTTTGGCTTTATTTATTAATTTCCCCACCCGCCCACTCACTCCTCACTGCCTAAGTTGCCTTCCAAAGTGATGCCTGCCTTGCCCTCAACCATAGTTCCCTCTAAGCTGAGCAGTGAGCAATTGCTCACTTAAAAATCATCATCAACTCAGAGTTTTCCAAACCTGCCCAGAAGCCGAGAGGGAAAGAGTGAGAGGGAAGGAGAGAGAGAGGAAGAGAGAGAAACAGATAGAAAAAAGAGAGGAAGGAAAAGAGAAAGAAAAAGAATGGGAGTAAGGAAGAGAGAAAGAAAATCAAAATCTAGTTTGAAACTAGCTCAACTATTTAAGTGGCATTTTGATATTGATAGAGTTGCCCTATTATGAGCTCACTGTTATAGACACACAGTACAGTATTTTATTTTGAAATTCTCTGAGGCAAAACAGGGTGGGTTTTTTGTTTGTTTGTTTATTTATTTATTTAATATTTCTGTGCCGCCCAGTCCCAAAGGGACTGCCACTCAGACAGTATACTTTTCCGCCCACCCCCAAAAAAAATTAGAGGGAACACTGCCCTCAACTGAGCTGTCTCCTCCTGCCAAAGGTAAGTCATGCTAGGCCTCCCCCCGCCCCATCCTTGGAACTTGCTGCAATGCCCCCCACTATTCCTTCCATGCTCACGTGGCTGGCTAAGCCAGCGTTTCCCAACCGCTGTGCCGCGGCACACTGGTGTGCCACGAGACAAGGTCAGGTGTGCCGTGAAGTTCCGCTTCCAAACCGGAAGTTGAGTGTCCCAGCTTGCTTCTTCACACCTTCATTTTCGCGCCTTTCTTCTTCGTGCCTTCCTTCTTTGCAGCAGGTGAGCTTGGGACTCGGTGGGATGGCAATAGCAGCGGCTGAGGCTTTCACTTGGGGCATCGGGAGTGCTAATAGCGGCGGCGGCGGGAATAGCAGGGGGGGGCTCCTGCAAGTGGAAGCCTCAGCCTTGGAGCCCCCTCGAGCCCATGGCTTCTCGTCGATGCCTCTGCCTGCCCGATCCGCGGGAGTGCTAATAGCGGCGGCGGCGGGAATAGCAGGGGGGGGCTCCTGCAAGTGGAAGCCTCAGCCCTGGAGCCCCCTCGCGCCCATGGCTTTTCGTCGATGTCTCTGCCTGCCCGATCCGCGTGAGTGCTAATAGCGGCGGCGGCGGGAATAGCGGGGTGGGGGCTCCTGCCCGCCGCCGCTATTAGCACTCCCGCGGATCGGGCAGGCAGAGACATCGACGAGAAGCCATGGGCGCGAGGGGGCTCCAGGGCTGAGGCTTCCTCTTGCAAGAGCCCCCCCCCCCCCGCTATTCCCACCGCCGCCGCTATTAGCACTCCCACGGATCGGGCAGGCAGAGACATCGACGAGAAGCCATGGGCGCGAGGGGGCTCCAGGGCTGAGGCTTCCACTTGTGGCTGTCCCCGCCCGCCCGATCCTTCCTTCTCTCCGGCTTTTTTGGGGTGCGGCTTCTTCCACAGCGGTGGCTGCAGCGGCGCTGGCGATCCGGCCGCTAGCCACTCCAAGCGCTGTGGGAACGCCCACCCCTCTCACAGTCCCGTCCCGGGCTGTCAATAAAGGGGCTGCTTGCTCGGAACATTCAAACTAAGGGAAACCTTCGCTGGCCTCCACAGAGAAGAAAGGAAGAGAGAGAACGAGAGAGAGCAACAGAGAGAGAGAGAGAGTGAGAAAGAACAAGAGAGAGAAAGCATGAGAGAGAGAGAAAGAACAAGAGAGAGAAAGAAAATAAGAGAGAACAAGAGAGAGAGAGACTAAGAGAGAGAGAAAGAAAAGAGAGAGAGAAAATAAGAGAATGAGAGAGAGCAACAGAGAGAGAGAAAGAAAAAGAAAAAGCACGAGAGAAGAAAAACAAGAGAGAAAAAGAGAGATAGCAAGAGATACTGAAAGAAAGCAAGAGAGACAGATAGGAAGAGGAAAGGAGAGAGAGAGAAATGAGAACAAAAAGGGGAGGAGAAATGAGAAAATGATTGAGGCAGAGAATGAGAGGAGAGAGAAACAAGGGAGAGAGAGAGGTGATTCTTGAAGCATATGGTAAAAAGCACCCAAATAATAAGAAAAAAACCCCAGCCCTCACCTGTTTTTGAAAAGAATAAAAGAGAATAAAACCCCAGCCCTCACCTGGTTTTGGAAATGGTTTGAGTACACACAGACATATAAGGGGGGGGGGGAGACAGAAATGAGACAGTAGTATAAATTTGAGGAGGGATGATTGATGATTGACTGTATTTATAAGGGGATGTTACATGGGATTGTATGTTCTATGTATAAATACATGTTGAAATACTGTAGATCTGAAGGTCAGCAGTTAAAATCTCATCCCCAGCTCCAGGTTGACTCAGCCTTCCATCCTTCCGAGGTGGGTAAAATGAGGACCCAGATTGTGGGGGCAATATACTGGCTCTGTTAAAAAATGCTATTGCTAACATGTTGTAAGCCGCCCTGAGTCTAAGGAGAAGGGGGCATAAAAATTGAATAAATAAATAAATAAATAAATAATATTTACTGTCTTTTTGTGTCATTTTGGTTGGTGGTGTGCCCCAGGATTTTGTAAATGTAAAAAGTGTGCCGCGGCTCAAAAAAGGTTGAAAATCACTGGGCTAAGCCACCAAGGCCTGGAGCGGCTCCATTCCAGGTCGTGCTGGCTGCCCCCCAATGTCCCCACCATGCCCCTGACCTTTCCGTTCTCCCATGCCTGGTGGCAGAGGAGAAGGCATGCCATCCCCCCAAAGGAACCGATACTTGGAGCAGTTTTGGAGCTTGTTAAGGAGGAGGAATGCTTCTCAGCCTCATGTGTTTTAAAGCCTGGAATATTGTAATAGCTTTTCACTCCAAGCATATGTGCCTCCCCTCTCTGCCTGGGTGCGTGCCTGGTGCCAGGTGCTGAATTGGGGTTGTTCCTCTCTCCCCCTTCTTGGAGGAAAGGGAGAAAAAGTGAGAGAGAAAGAGAGAGAGAGAAGAAAGAAAGGAATAAGTTAATCAAGAGGAGGTGTGTGTGTGTGTGTGTTTGTAAGAGAGAGAGAGTGAAAGGAAGGAAGGAAGGAAGGAAGGAGGGAGGGAGGGAGGGCCTGAGGGAAGGAAGGAAGGAGGGAGGAAGTGAGAGAGAGAGTGAGAGAGAAGAAAGAAAGGAATAAGGTAATAAAGAGGAAGAGAGTGAGAGAGTGAGAGAGAGAGTGAGAGAGAAAGAAACTCAACCCACTCAACCACACTTGTTCTAGCCCATTTATAATGTGATTCTTATCTCCACTTGCAGGAGCCCCCCCCTTGAAGGTTTGGAAATGTGAGTTTAAATTCACACTTTAATAGAATCTATTCTGTCATGGTTGTGTTGGTTTTTTCTTTTTAAAAATGGTGAAATGAAAATGAATTGTATTCTGTAGGTAAATAAAGGAAGAATTGAAAAGTGAATTTTGCAAAAGTAACTTTATTTATAATAGAGAAGTAACCATTGACATTGTAATGAGAAACGCATATATTTCATTAGCCACAGATTACCAATTAAAAATATGTATATAATAACAAGCTGTAAGATGGAAAGTGAGACATTCAGAGAAAGAGACAAAAAGAAACTACAAGGAGCGAAGCAGTATGGCAGATATCTTGTTCTTCTTATCTCTTGCTCAAGAGGCATTTTTGAGGCTTACGAAGGGATCAGAATGATGTTATAATATTGTTGAATACATTGAGTCGTCAAACCACTTTCATTAACCAGGAAACCTGTTATGAATTAGAAAAGACATATTAAAACCTAAGTAAACAAGATTCCAAAAGTCACTACGCGAGTATCACATTTCTAACAACCAAACACATACAATATATATAGTAGATAATGTCTCTTTTTGTGTGCCTGTATGTACTGTGTATATACATATATGGCATTTATATATAGGATTAAATAGTATATTTGGGGTGTTCAGTACTAGTAAATAGACAGGGAAATTGTATCTCTTTGAGGTGAGTAGAGGCCAAGCACCTAACCCTAACCCTTGACATGAGTGACATCAAGTTGGCCATGGCCACCCAGTCTCATGACCACCCAGCAACCACGACCCAGTCACATGACCACAAAGCCACTCCCGCCCAGTCACATGACTGCCAAACCACTGCTAGGGAGAGACTGGTGGAAGCAGTGGCTGAATATGTGCCTCCCCTCTCTGCTTGGGTGCGTGCCTGGTGCCAGGTGCTGAATTGAGGTTCTTCTTCTCTCCCCACCCCTTTTCTTGGAGGAAGGGAGAAAGAGAGAGGGGGGGAGAGAAAGAAAGGAAGGAAGGAAGGAAGGAAGGAGGGAGGGAGGGAGGAGGGAGCGAGGTTCTGATGGAGGGAGGGAGAGAGAGAGAAGAAAGAAATGAATAAGGTAATAAAGAGGAAGTGTGTGTGTGTGTAACAGAGAGAGAGAGAGAAAGAAAGACAGAAAGAAAAAAGAAAGAGATAGAAAGAAAGAAAGAAAGAAAAAAGGAAGGAAGGAGTGAGGGAGGGATGTTCTGATGGAGGGAGGGAGAGAGAGAGAGAGAGAAGAAAGAAATGAATAAGGTAATAAAGAGGAAGTATGTGTGTGTGTAACAGAGAGAGAGAGAGAAAGAAAGAAAGAAAAAGAAAGAAAGAAAGAAAGAAAGGAGTGAAGGATGGAGGGACTGAGGGAGGGAGGAAGGAAAAAAGGAAGGGACGGAGAGAGAGAGACAAGAAGGAAAGGAATAAGGTAATAAAGAGGAAGAGTTTGTGTGTGTGTGTGTGAGAGAGAGAGAGAGAGATACTCAACCACTCAACCACACTTCTTCTAGCCCATTTATCATGTGATTCTTTTCACAACCCAAACCTAAGCTTTTGCTTCTTTGAGGTTTGGAAATATGAGATTAATTTCACACTTTAATAGAATCTATTCTGTCATGGTTGTGTTGGTTTTTTTTTCTTTTAAAAATGGTGAATTGAAAATGACCAAGATGGTATTCTGTAGGTAAATAAAGGAAAAATTGAAAAGTGAAATTTGCAAAAGTAACTTTATTTATAATAGAAAAGTAACCATTGACATTGTAATGAAAAACGCATATATTTCAATAGCCACAGATTACCAATGGAAAATATGTATATTAGAACAAGCTGTAAGATGGAAAGTGAGACATTCAGAGAAAGAAGCAAAAAGAAACTACAAGGAGCGAAGCAGTATGGCAGATGTGCTGATCTTCTTATCTCTTGTTCTAGAGGCATTTTTGCGGCTTTTGAAGGGATCAGAATGATGTTATAATATTGTTGAATACATTGAACCATCAAACCACTTTCATTAACCGGGAAACCTGTTATGAATTAGAAATGACATATTAAAACTTAATTAAACAAGATTCCAGAAATCACTACGTGAGTATCACATTTCAAACAACCAAACACATATAATAGCAGATAATGTATCTTTTTGTGTGCCTGTATGTACTATGTATGTACACATATGGCATTTATATATAGGATTAAATAGTATATTTTAGATGTTCAGTAGTAGTAAATAGATAAATTGCATCTAATTGAGACAAGTAGAGCCCAGGCACCCTAACCCTTGACATGAGTGACGTCAAGTTGGTCACACCCATGCAGTCACGTGACCACCAAGGAACCACCACCCAGTCACATGACTGCAAAGCCACTCCCACCCAGTCACATGACTGCCAAACCATTGCCACTCAGTCTCATGACCATGAAAGCACACTCACTATCACATGACCATTAAGCCATGCCCCCAAATAAGCCACACCGGCAGAGTGGTAGTAAAAAACTTATATTTTCTGAATTGCCTTGAGCTATGATACACTTTATAATGCACTATAGATATCTATGTTAGGTTTGTTTGTCACTTTTTTCCTTTTTTTCCATTAGTTGTTTTTTGTTTCTTTTTTAAATGTATATACAGTGGAACCCCGACATAAGAGCTGCTCTACTTAAGAGCAACTCGAGATAAGAGCTGGGAGGGGAGAGATATTTTTGTTCTACTTACAAGCCCAAATTCGAGATACAAGCGCCAAGGAGCTGTCTCCTGAAGCCAAACGCTAACTTCCGCGTTCGGCTTCAGGAGACAGCTGCGAAGCGGCGCGCGTGTTTTAAAAGGTTGCAGCCGGCCTGGGGGGCTCGGGGGGGGGGTGCTTGCAGCTTTCTTTCTTGCTCTTTTTCTTTCTCTCTTTTACCTTCCCTTCCTCTATTTCTTCTTTTCTTTCTCCTTCCCACCTTCTTCCCTCCCTCCCTTCACTCATTCCTCTCTTACTCTCCCCTTTCATAAGTTTCCTTGCTTCCTTCCTCTGTTCCTATCCCTTCCCCCTTTCTTTCTTTCTTTCTTTCTTTCTTTCTTTCTTTCTTGCTTTCTTTCTTTCTTTCTTGCTCTTTTTCTTTCTCTCTTTTACCTTCCCTTCCTCTATTTCTTCTTTTCTTTCTCCTTCCCACCTTCTTCCCTCCCTCCCTTCACTCATTCCTCTCTTACTCTCCCCTTTCATAAGTTTCCTTGCTTCCTTCCTCTGTTCCTGTCCCTTCCCCCTTTCTTTCTTTCTTTCTTTCTTTCTTTCTTTCTTTCTTTCTTTCTTTCTTTCTTTCTTGCTCTTTTTCTTTCTCTCTTTTACCTTCCCTTCCTCTATTTCTTCTTTTCTTTCTCCTTCCCACCTTCTTCCCTCCCTCCCTTCACTCATTCCTCTCTTACTCTCCCCTTTCATAAGTTTCCTTGCTTCCTTCCTCTGTTCCTGTCCCTTCCCTCTTTCCTTCCTTCCTTCCCACCCTCCGTCCATTCATTCACCCATTCCTCTCTTGATCGCTTAAAGCCGGTCCCTGGTGCAAAAAGGGTTGGGGACCTCTGTCCTACAGGATTGGGTGGCAGAGAAGTTGAACATATGTAAATTTAAAAGTTTAAGAAAGTTTACAAGTTAAGTGAAAGAAACTTCATTATTCATTTATATGTACATGTACATTTCTTCATTAAAAACATGTCTTTCTGCATAATTTAGACTAACTTTGTGAGTTTTTTGAGGGCTGGAACCAATTAAAATTATTTACATTAATTCCTATGGGGAAAAGTCGTTCGAGATAAGAGCTGCTCGACTTAAGAGCCCAGGTCCGGAATGAATTAAACTCGTATCTCGAGGTACCACTGTAATTAATTTAAAAAAAAATTAGATTGTGCAGTACCCACAGAGTTCATCCCTAGCAGGGGGAATCAGAGGCAGGTAAGGTGAAAGTAACAGCTATGTTCCCTACAAAAACGAAATATTGTGGGCAAGATGGTGCTAGAAAGCAAAAGTGAAAGAATCATGGAGGTGAACAAAGGTGAACCAAGAGTGTCCTTGAGAAAAATGCATATAAAATACTACCTGAATCTCAGAATGTCCGTAGATTTAAACAGCGCAATGCACAAGCATACAGACAACATTTCTGCATTCCTTTACAGTCATCATCTCTCTCGCAATTATTAGGTTGAGGTTTAACGCAGAACAAAGGATCGATTGGGCATTCCCAGATACTAGTTGTCAACGTTTCCTTATACAGAAAGTAAAAAAAGGGGTTATACAATGTAGAAGGTGCAGAATGTACAACAAAAAGTAACTTGCAGTTAGTATGTGGGTTCATGCATGAAGCTATGTGCCTTGAGAGCAGGTGTCCGATCTGTCTCTGCACCATCAAAGACATGTCCTTTTCCTGTAGCACAGCGATGTTCTACCAGATGCAAGGCATAGATTATAAACACAAAACGTACTTTTGTACTCTAAATGTCAAGCATAACTATATATGTGGGGCATAGGTCAAGGCTTAAGAAATGCAGAATTTGGGCTAGCACTAAATATGAATGTACATCTCAGGCTAGTTTCCTCAATAACAGTCAGAATTCCTCAATCCAGTCTCAAATATCATACATTTCCCACAGGAATCTAACAAACCTTCCTGATATTAAGTATGCCCAAGACATCAGGTTGAGAAAAGTTATATTAGAAGAGAATGAGCATCAACTAATCTGGGGAAAGGCTGTATGAAAGGAGGAATAAAATGAATTGTGTAGATTCCTTTCAGTCAGGACACAATCTAAAGCATTAGGTGAAAGTATACATGATTGCTATTTCAGAGGTCTTCAGCTATAACTTCTGTGATTGGAGTACAGTGATCCCCCGGTTATTGCGTCCCCGACCATTGTGAACAGGCTAATTTGCGATTTTTCAACCCGGAAGTCAAAACACCATCTGCGCATGCGTGCCCTTTTTTCTATGGGCACGCATGCGTAGATGGCGCCGGGCAGATCAGCTGCTGGGCGGCTTCCCTGGGTCTTCCCCCTCTTGCTGGTGGGAGGGCGAAGCCCCCCCAGCACCCGCTCGCCCACCGTTCGCCCGGCCACTCGCCGTTCGCCGCTCGCCCGCCCTTCGCCCGGCCACCCGCCGTTCGCCCGCCGTTCGCCGCTCACCCGCCCTTCGCCCTTCGCCCGGGAAGTTCGCCAGGAGTCAGCGGAGAAGCGGCGCGCCTGTTTTAAAACGATCGGAGCCGGCCTGGGAGGGCTTTCCAGCAACCACCGAGCCCCCAACCCGGGCTCGGGGGTTGCTGGAAAGCCCTCCCAGGCCGGCTCCAATCGTTTTAAAACAGGTGCGCCGCTTCTCCGCTGACTCCTAAAGTGGGGAAGTTCGCCAGGAGTCAGCGGAGAAGCGGCGCACCTGTTTTAAAACGATTGGAGCCGGCCTGGGGGATCGGAGCCGGCCTGGGGGGGCTTTCCCTTTCAGGGCGGGCGAGCGGCGGGCGCGGCAGCAGCGAAGAGTTTGCGTGGGCGGCGGGGAAACCCAAATCTTCGGCTCCTCGCTGCTGGGAAGTAAAAACACCATCTGCGCATGCGCAGATGGTGTTTTTACTTCCGCAGAGCTACTTCGCGAAAACCCGCTCGTTGCGGGGGGTCCTGGAACGGAACCCCCGCAATGATCGGGGGATCACTGTACAGCTTTCCTTGTCTTACTAGATCTCCTAAGGACTTTTGATAATATCAGTTCTAGTATAATTTGGGAATTTGGGGCACAGTATTACAATTGTCTATTTCAAGGATGAGTTACTTCCGGTTCATACGCACCAGTAGTGACCCACTGCTGACATCACAATGATGTCACCAAAACGGGTCGGTCAATTTGTAAGCCCCACAATCTTTTTTTTCCTCTTTTTTTGGGGTTTTTTTTCTGTTTTTTTTTCTTCTGTCCTTGCGCAGAAGCCAAGTTTCCAACACTGTGCATGCTTGTACATCTTGTTTTTGGCTTTATTTATTAATTTTCCCACCCGCCCACTCACTCCTCACTGCCTAAGTTGCCTTCCAAAGTGATGCCTGCCTTGCCCTCAACTGAGCTTTCTCCTCCTGCCAAAGGTAAGTCATGCTAGGCCTCCCATCCTTGGAACTTGCTGCAATCCCCCCCACTATTCCTTCCATGCTCGCTAACTAAGCCACCAAGGCCTGGAGCGGCTCCACTCCAGGTCGTGCTGGCTGCCCCCCAATGTCCCCACCATGCCCCTGACCTTTCCGTTCTCCCATGCCTGGTGGCAGAAGAGAAGGCATGCCATCCCCCACAAGGAACCAATACTTGGAGCAGTTTTGGAGCTTGATAAGGAGGAGGAATGCTTCTCAGTCCCATTCATGTCTTTTAAAGCCTGGAATATTACAATAGCTTTTCACTCCAAGCAGCCCAGGCTTAAAAACAATCTACAAAACTGCTCCAAGCATTGGTTCCTTGTGGGTACTTGCAAGGGAACACATGGAAGATTTCAGCACTGGAGCTCTTCCCTTCTGTTTCCCCCAGCTGCCTGGCTTGCAAGGGAAGATCCAGGGTGGCGCAGCAGGTAGAGTGCAGAACTGCAGGGCACTGAAGCTGACTGTAGATCTGTAGGTCAGCGGTTCAAATCTCATCACCGGCTCAAGGTTGACTCAGCCTTCCATCCTTCCGAGGTGGGTAAAATGAGGACCCTGATTGTGGGGGCAATATGCTGGCTCTATTAAAAAGTTCATGTTAACCTGTTGTATGCCGCCCCGAGTCTAAGGAGAAGGGCATCATAAAAATCGAATAAATAAATAAATAAAAATAAATAAGTACATGCGTTATCTCCCACTTCCTGTCCCCAAAGTAGCACAAAATCAACAGAGTTGAGCTAGGGAGAGACTGGTGGAAGCAGTGGCTGAATATGTGCCTCCCCTCTCTGCGTGGGTGCATGCCTGATGCCAGGTGCTGAATTGAGGTTCTTCTTCTCTCCCCCCTTTCTTGGAGGAATGGAAAAAGAGGGAGAGGGGGGAAGAGAGAAAGAAAGAAAGAAAAAAAGAAAGGAAGGAAGGAAGGTTCTGATGGAGGGAGAGAGACAGAGAAGAAAGAAATGAATAAGGTAATAAAGAGGAAGTGTGTGTTTGTGTAACAGAGAGAGAGAGAAAGAAAGAAAGAAAGAAAGAAAGAGAGAGAGAGAGAGAAAGAGAAAGAAAGGCAGGGAGGGACTGAGGGAGGGAGGATGGAAAAAGGGAAGGGACAGAGAGAGAGAGACAAGAAAGAAAGGAATAAGGTAATAAAGAGGAAGAGTTTGTGTTTCTCTCTCTCTCTCTCTCTGTGTGTGTGTGTGTGTAAGAGAGAAAAACTCAACCCACTCCACCACTCAACCACACTTCTTCTAGCCCATTTATAATGTGATTCTTTTCCCCACCCAAACCTAAGCTTTTGCTTCTTTGAGGTTTGGAAATATGAGATTAATTTCACACTTTAATAGAATCTAATCTTTCATGGTTGTGTTGGGGTTTTTTTTCTTTTAAAAATGGTGAATTAAAAATGACCAAGATGGTATTCTGTAGGTAAATAAAGGAAGAATCGAAAAGTGAAATTTGCAAAAGTAACTTTATTTATAATAGAAAAGTAACCATTGACATTGTAATGAAAAACGCATATATTTCATTAGCCACAGATTACCGATTGAAAATATGTATATAATAACAAGCTGTAAGATGGAAAGTGGGACATTCAGAGAAAGAAGCAAAAAGAAACTACAAGGAGCGAAGCAGTATCGTAGATATCTTGTTCTTCTTATCTCTTGTTCAAGAGGCATTTTTGAGGCTTTTGAAGGGATCAGAACGATGTTATAATATTGTTGAATACATTGAACCATTAAAACCACTTTCATTAATCGGGAAACCTGTTATGAATTAGAAATGACATATTAAAACTTAATTAAACAAGATTCCAGAAATCACTACATGAATATCACATTTCAAACAACCAAACACATATAATGGTAGATAATGTATCTTTTTGTGTGTACTATGTATGTATACATATGGCATTTATATATAGGATTAAATAGTATATTTTAGATGTTCAGTAGTAGTAAATAGAGAAATTGCATCTAATTGAGACAAGTAGAGGCCAGGCACCCTAACCCTAACCCTTGACATGAGTGACGTCAAGTTGGCCACACCCATGCAGTCACATGACCACCCAGCAACCACCACCCAGTCACATGACTGCAAAGCTGCCCCCACCCAGTCACATGACCATTAAGCCATGCCCCCAAATAAGCCACACCAGCAGAGTGGTAGTAAAAAACTTATATTTTCTGAATTGCCTTGAGCTATGATACCTTTTATAATGCACTATAGATGTCTATGTTATGTTTGTTTGTCACTTTTTTCCTTTTTTCCCATTAGTTGTTTTTTGTTTCTTTTTTAAATGTATATAATTAATAAAACAAATAAAAAAAATTAGATTGTGCAGTACCCACAAAGTTCATCCCTAGCAGGGGGAATCAGAGGCAGGCAAGGTGAAAGTGACAGCTATATTCCCCACAGAAAAGAAATATTGTGGGGAAGATGGTGCTAGAAAGCAAAAGTGAAAGAATCATGGAGGTGAACAAAGAAGGTGAACCAAGAGTGTCCTTGAGAAAAATGCATATAAAATACTACCTGAATCTCAGAATGTCTGTGGATTGACACAGTTCAATGCACAACAATGCGGACAACATTTCTGCATTCCTGTACAGTCATTATCTGTGTCACAACTATTAATTTGAGGACCAACGCAGAAGCAAGGATCGATTGGGCATTCCCCTGGCTTCTTTGGACCTTGCTTTTCTGCAATAGTGGACGATAATGCAATAGTTAACCTTAAAATATAAATGTATAGGCAGTACTCACTTGTCAACTTCTTTGTTTAGTGACTAAGCACAGTTACTATTATGATGAAAAAATAATAACCAAACCCTGCATTTATGATCTTTGCAGATTTATCACTGTGGCATTTGGTGACCGCTTTCCTCACCAAGACAGTTGCTAAGAGAATTACCTGGAATATGAACACATAATTAGCAGGCAAAAGCCTACATTATCAATGGGAAAATTACTAAAACCTATTAAAAAGGTGAGCTGTGCTCAATTTCCTGGAGACTAACAAAGAGGAGAGTAGTTAGCTTCTGTTTTTATTAGACATTTTCATAGCTACATCAAATATATTTCTGAAAAAATATGATTTGAACAATTTCTACTTTCTATGTTTCTGCGGTACAACTATTTCATCCATTGAATACCTTATTTTTTTTATTTAGAATACGATTTTTTTCTTTGATACTTAGAAAGCATACTAAGAACTGACCAGTGGGAAATTTTATCACAGCTAAGGGTCAAAACAGTATCTTTGGAATTCCTACTTCTATCTTCCATTCAAAGGCCAATCCAATCCACTCACTTTTTCAGGCTTCCAACTTAAATTTACGCTAACAAAATGCAGAGGGAGATGTCTGAATGTCATGACCTGTTGCTATCAGTGGGTAAATGTGGCTTCTTACTTTATGCTTCAGCAGCTTATATGAGCACAGGCATTTAGTCTTCATTCTTTAGCCAGATTTTTATTCTTTTCTCACCTCATGCAACACTTACAAACTATGACAAAGTAAACTGAATTGTGGTTTTTTTTCCAACCCGAAAAACCTTCAGTTCACTATATGTAAAAAAGGTGCTCACAACAACAAATGTGGAATAAGTTAAATAATCAATCTCAGATTTAGAATCGTTTCATTTCTATTTAATTTGTTTCAAATGTTGTAAAATTAGTATATATTATGTTTATACTGGAAATGTACATCTTCAACTTATTGGAAGAAAATAGAGACTTTTGAAAATGTTGCCATCGACAGATATAGGTAATATGTATAGCAGGGAGTACATTGAAGTGAAAACCCCAGCATAGCATTTAGATTTAAAGCATATCAATGAGTTGAACTGATGTGACTTAAAACAAATTATATTGGACAAATGGAAAAACTTGGAAGATCCACAGGTTGGTTGAAAACTATAAGGACCACAGTATATTATCGCCAAAAAGGCTTCTAAAATTGTCAACCTGATCCTACGTAGCTTCTGCTCCGGCAATCTCACACTAATCACCAGAGCTTACAAAATTTTCTCCAGACCCATCCTCGAATACAGCTCACCTGTCTGGAACCCACACCGAATTTTGGACATCAACACCCTAGAAAAGTTCCAACGATACTTCACCAGAAGAGCCCTTAACTCCTCCACTCGAAACAGAATAACCTACAAAAATAGACTTATAATCCTGGGTCCAGAAAGCTTGGAACTACGACACCTTAAAAATGATCTAAGTAATGCCCACAAGATCATATGCTGCAACTTCCTGCCTGTCAACAACTACTTCAGCTTCAACCACAATAACACAAGAGCACGCAACAGGTTCAAACTTAATATCAACCGCTAAAAATTTTGATTTTAAAAAATATGACTTTAGCAATCTAGTTGTTGAAGCATGGAACTCATTATCAGACTCTGTGGTGTCAACCACCAAAATTTTTCCCTTAGACTTTCCACGGTTGACTTCTCCAGATTTCATAGAGGTCAGTAAGGGGCGAGCATAAGTGCACTAATGTGCCTTCCGTCCCCTGTCCAATTGTCTCTCCTATATTTTATATATCTTTTCTCCCATCCATATATCCTTCCTCTACTCTTCATTGATGCATTCTATTCTCATATCTCTTCTTCTATCCCTTCCCTGATATTTACTACTACACGTTTTTATTCTCCTTAACTTTCAATTTGTATTGGACAAAATAAATAAATAAATAAACGAATAAACAAACAAACAAACAAACAAACAAATAAATAAATAAATAAACAAATAAATAAATATTGTATAAAGAGCATTTCCAACAAAATACATTTACATATCTATGTAAATTATATATGCAAGTTATGGATTAAAATATGTTAGCAGGTTTTCTATGATAACAATAATTGTAATAAATGCAGCAAAACAGAAATCGATATTCAATCGGCCAATTGGTGATAGTTAAATAATGATGTAGGGATAAAACCCCATAAGATTTCCTGCTCTTTCCTTCATCTTGTCTTCTCACAAAACTCAAATTTTACACCTTACCTTTATGGAAGTTGCTCCCAATTACGGAGGGGAATCCCATCCAAATTGCCAGGAGGCAAATTGCAAGGGAAAAGATAGTCAGCAGCCTCATGTTCTCGTGCAGATTCAGGAAAAATTAAGAATAATCAAGAACTATAACTGAGTAAAGCCAATATATAATGTTCTGAGGAATATAGTTGCACCTAACTGCATTCAATAGTGTTGCATAAGATCTTTGTACAGTTTGATCTCACCCCACCCAAAACTTAAGCAATTACTTTGGTTTAATTTCCACATAATGTATTCTGTGTTAAGAGAACAGGTGGCTACATCCATAAATTCAATATTCTGGTGTGGTGTAGCCTATAGTCACCCTTCTGTGTCCTGAGAATTAAGATTCTGAGTTGGTTGAGAAGGGCGGCATAGAAGTCTGATAGATAGATGATAGATAGATAGATAGATAGATAGATAGATAGATAGATAGATAGATAGATAGATAGATAGATAGATAGATGATGGATGGATGGATGGATGGATAGATTTCCTCACCCACAGCAAACGCAGGATGTGTCCTCTTTGTCTTCTCATGACCTTTGTCTATATTGTTCATCCTTTGGGGTTTTGCTACTTAATGGAATTTTTTTTGCAGAAGTAGTAACTCAAACTTTTGTGTATTGTCACCTTGTAAGTTGTTTGCTTCTTTATTTCCCTCACAAAACAACAGACTTTATAGCCAAAATATAACTTATTTGATATATTTCTTGATTCTGTAAATCACATGATACAGTGTGTTTGTTTGTTTGTTAGTTTGTGTGTGCGTCTGTGTGTAAATTGAAAAATGAATCATGGTCAATTCTACATTATCATCTAAACTTCCTTGCATGAGGCCTGGCCTGGCTGCCATTCTACTTTGACCCGATGAAAAGTAGAAAAAGCAGCTCACAAATGGCATTGAAGGTCGGCTGTGCTGTCAGATACGTGATGAGTTGTCCTCCCTATTGCTGAGGCTGGTGTGGGGAGATTTTGAGTCAGCAGTCCCATTCGTGCAACGTAATATTTAAGTGATTGGAATTTGTCAGGGAAGTGCAGGTGAAATTGATGAAATAAATAAGGGCATGGTCTCTGCGTTTCCCCAGGAGTGGTCTGCAAAATGTATCCTTTCCAATGAATCATGTACTGGATACTTTTGCTTCTTTTCCTAGAGTCTAGGATTGCTTCCATCTCATATTTGTTTGCTTGTTTAAAATATGTATATCCCCAATTCCCTAAGGCCAGTAGGGTGAGGGTAGTATGGATCTCAGGAAATAGCTGGTTCCAGAGCACTGTTCTTCAGTGGTTCTCCTCCTACCTCTCCGGTCGGTCGCAGTCGGTGTTAGTGGGGGGCCAGAGGTCGACCCCGAGGTCTCTCCATTGTGGGGTGCCTCAGGGGTCGGTCCTCTCCCCCCTGCTATTCAATATCTACATGAAACCGCTGGGTGAGATCATCCAAGGGCATGGGGTGAGGTATCATCAGTACGCTGATGATACCCAGCTTTACATCTCCACCCCATGTCCAATCAACGAAGCAGTGGAAGTGATGTGCCAGTGTCTGGATGCTGTTGGGGCCTGGATGCTTGTCAACAGACTCAAACTCAACCCTGATAAGACGGAGTGGCTGTGGGTTTTGCCTCCCAAGGACAATTCCACCTGTCCGTCCATCACCCTGCAGGGGGGGAATTATTTGCCCCCTCGGAGAGGGTCAGCAACTTGGGCATCCTCCTCGATCCGCAGCTCACATTAGAGAACCATCTTTCAGCTATGGCGAGGGGGGCGTTTGCACCAGTTGCGGCCCTATTTGGACCGGGACTCACTGCTCACAGTCACTCATGCCCTCATCACCTCGAGGTTCGACTACTGTAATGCTCTCTACATGGGGCTACCTTTGAAAAGTGTTTGAAACTTCAGATCGTGCAGAATGCAGCTGTGAGAGTAGTCATGGGCTTCTCCAGGTATGCCCATGTTACACCAACACTCCGCAGTCTGCATTGCTTGCCGATCAATTTCCGGTCACAATTCAAAGTGTTGCTTATGACCTTTAAAGCCATTGATGGCATTGGACCAGAATATCTCCGAGACCGCCTTCTGCCGCACGAATCCCAGCGACCGATTAGGTCCCACAGAGTGGGCCTTCTCCGGGTCCTGTCAACTAAACAATGTCAGTTGGCGGGCCCCAGGGGAAGAGCCTTCTCTGTGGTGGCCCTGACTCTCTGGAACCAGCTCCCCCCAGAGATTAGAACTGCCCCTGCCCTCCTTGCCTTGCGTAAACTCCCTAAAACCCACCTTTGTCATCAGGCATGGGGGAACTGAGATATTTCCCCTGGGCCTATACAATTTATGTATGGTATGTGTAAGCTATAGAGCCAGTATTCCTAGATGGATGTATCTATATTGATTTCACCCCCCCCCCCCGCTGTTCTCTATTATGGAATCTAATTACACATGACCCAGGAATGTACCCATTCTCAGATTCAACTTATTAAGTGCCTCACAGATCATGATTGTAAAAAAAAGTGATATGTAATTATTATTATTACTTATTAGATTTATATGCCACCCCTCTCCGAGGAGTCGGAGCGGCTCACAACAAGAAACAGTGCAAATCCAATACTTAAAACAATTTAAAACCCTTAATATAAAAACAATCATACATCTCATACAGACCATACATAAAGCGGAAATGGCCCAGGGGAATCAATTTCCCCATGCCTGACGATGGAGGTTGGTTTTGAGAAGTAATACACTGTTTGAATTAAGAATGAGAAGTTCTGGGATACAGAACTTCTTATTCTTAATAAGAAGTTAATACTTTACACACACTTTCTTAATACTTTACACACACTTTCTTTTCAAGCACCCACTGGGTTCCAGGCTGTCATTTCCTTAGTGAAAAAGGAAATAACCTTCATGTTCCCTTTACTTTAGCCCAGTAGCCTAATCTTCCTCACATGTTTTCCTTTCCTTCTTTGGTGAATTCAAGTATTGTTTTCACTCCGGAGAGCTCTGATTCTCCCTGTTTAGGATGAACTACCCTAAAGCACCCCCTGTAAGTCACAACTGAAGAGCTCCACAATAGCAGCCACATAAACTTCATCCCAGGCTTAGGTTCAAGCCCTGATCGAAATGAATCTAATAGTTCATGTTATCACTCTGTTCATTCAGATTTTCCCCAGATTAAATTATTTTGTTTCTCTTCTAATCTTACTTATGTCCCAAACTCTTAGTGCAGGTTCCAGGTCGTCATGTTCTTAGTGAAAAAGAAAATAACCTCTGTGTTCCCTTCACTTTAGCCCTATAGCCTAATCTTCCTCACATGTTTTCCTCTCCTTCTCTAGTGAATACAGGAATTGTTTTCACCCTGGAGACCTCTGATTCTCTCTGTTTCGGATGAACTGCCCTAATCCACTTCCTGTAAGCCACAAATGAAAAGTTCCACAATAGCAGCAACATAAAGTTACCACCTCAGGATTAGGTTCAAGCCCTGATTGAAATGAATCTAATTTCAATCAATCCACAGCTCACATTAGAGAACCATCTTTCAGCTGTGGTGAGGGGGGCGTTTGCCCAGGTTCCCCTGGTACACCAGTTGTGGCCCTATTTGGACCGGGAGTCACTGCTCACAGTCACTCATGCCCTCATCACCTCGAGGCTCGACTACTGTAATGCTCTCTACATGGGGCTACCTTTGAAAAGTGTTCGGAAACTTCAGATTGTGCAGAATGCAGCTGCGAGAGCAATCATGGGCTTCCCAAGGTATGCCCATGTTACACCAACACTCCACAGTCTGCATTGGTTGCCGATCAATTTCCGGTCACAATTCAAAGTGTTGGTTATGACCTTTAAAGCCTTTCATGGCATTGGACCAGAATATCTCCGAGACCGCCTTCTGCCACACGAATCCCAGCGACCGATTAGGTCCCTCAGAGTGGGCCTTCTCAAGGTCCCGTCAACTAAACAATGTCAGTTGGCGGGCCCCAGGGGAAGAGCCTTCTCTGTGGTGGCCCTGACTCTCTGGAACCAGCTCCCCCCAGCGATTAAAATTGCCCCTACCCTCCTTGCCTTGCGTAAACTCCTTAAAACCCACCTTTGTCGTCAGGCATGGGGGAACTGAGATATTTCCCCTGGGCCTATACAATTTATGTATGGTATGCTTGTATGTATGTCTGCTTAATAATGGGTTTTTTAAAAATATTTTAAATTGTAAATTATTAGATTTGTTATGAACTGTTTTATTGTGTTGTGAGCCGCCCCGAATCTACGGAAAGGGGCGGCATACAAATCTAATAAATAAATAAATAAATATATTAGAAAAGAATCAGCATCATATGTGATTGCTATTGTGGTGGATTTCAGCTATAACTTAAGTTGTCGGTGTTCAGCTTTCCTTGTTGTATTAGATCTCTTAAAGACTTTTGATAACTTCAGCCAGTGATGGGTTCCAATGGGTATGGTCAGGTATGCAGAACTGGTTGAGACATTTTGGTCAGGTATGCAGAACTGGTAGAACAATTTTTATTTCCCCCCCCCCCACACACACACACTTCTGGGCTCTGGGTATGTTTTTCCTATTGCAGTCAATGATGCGGAATGTGTATAATTTTAGAAGAGCTGTGTGTGCATCTGTATGTGTACATACACATACAGTTTTATAGTAGATCATGTATATTTTTGTGTGTCTGTGTGTAATACCGTGTTTCCCCGAAAGTAAGACAGTGTCTTACTTTCTTTTTACCCCCAAAAGCCCCACTACGTCTTACTTTCGGGGTATGTCTTACATTGGAAAAAAATTGAAAGGGTCGCATTCCCGAAGGCATCTCCCCAGAGTCCAGAAGGGCAGCCGCGGGACAGGAGCCTCGTGAGCACTTTTCCAAGTTCAACCTCAGGGCTCCAAGCGGCGTGCATGCGTGGAGCCGCAGACGCGTGTCGGGGAAGCGTGTGTCTGGAGGGGAGGAGCCGCTCTGCGCAGTTGGGCAGCCCCACCAGCCTGCCAGAAAGGAGGCGGGCGAAGGAGGGCGCAGCTCCGGCCGCTCGCCTCGGAGCTGGCCGGCCTCGCTGGCCGCTTGCAGCCGAGCCTCGGCAGGACTCGGTTGCTGGGACGAGCACCTTCGCTGCAAGCCGCCGCCCGCTCGGCTCACTTCGGACCAGCGCCGTCCTTCGCTTTGGCAAGCCGGGGAAGAGGCGGTGGTGCCGTGGCGAGGCGAAGGCGAGGGGCGCGCGGGGAGTTTGGAAGTGACGTCATCGGGCTCCCCCCCCCGGCAATACCCCCGTGTTTCCCCGAAAGTAAGACATATGTCTTACTTTCGGGGTACGGCTTATATTAGCCGACCCCCCTGAAACCCCCGATACGTCTTACAATCGGGGGTGTCTTACTATCGGGGAAACAGGGTATGTATGTACACCTATGGCATATATACGTAGACTTAAATAGTATATTTTGGATGTTCAGTAATAATAAATAGATAGGGAAATTGTATCTTTTAGAGGCGAGGAGAGGCCAAGCAACCTGACCCCAACCCAAACCCTTGATGTGAGTGATGTCAAGTTGGCCATCTTTAAGCCAATCACATGACCTTTAAGCCACACCCAGTCACATGATCATCAAGCCACTCCTACCTGCTCACATGGCCAGCAAGTCACACTCACAAAATAAACCAAGCCCACAGTGTGGTAATAATTTTTTTTTGCAGCCCTTCACTGATTTCAGCTATAACTTATATGGTTGGGTTGGGGTGCAACTTTCCTTCTCATATTAGATCTCTTAAAGACTTTTGATAATATCAGTTCTACTATAATTTGGGAAATCAGAGCACAGTATTAAAATTGTCTATTTTCCCACCCAAGTCTGAACTTTTCTTTCTTAGAGGTAAAGAAATATGAGATTAACAACACGGTTCTGCCATGTTTGTATTGTTTTTTTCTTTTTAAAATAGTGAATTAAAAATGATCAAGATGGCATTCTGTAGGTAAAGGAAGAATTGAAAAGTGAAATATGCAAAAGTAACTTTATTTATAATCGAGAAATAACCATTGACATTGTAATGAACAACACATAGTTTTATTCATTTTCATTATCCACTGATTATCCATTGAAAATATGTATAAAATAACAAGCTGTAAGACAGAAAGAGAGACATACAGAGAAAGATACAGAAAGAAAAGTTCCCTGAAACAACAAGCAGTGTGGCAGATATCTTCCTCTTCTCATCTCTTGTTCAAGAGACATTTTTGAGGCTTATGGAGGGATCAGAAAGAGGCTGTAATATTGTTCAATACATTGACCCGTCAAATCACTTTCATTAGCCGGGAAACCTGTTATGAATTAGAAATGACATGTTAAAACCTAAGTAAACAACACTCCAGAAGTCACTACATAAGTATCACATTTCTAACAACTAAACTAGTTTCGAGAGTATTGTACATACTTTGCTGGAGAAGTTGACAAAGAAGCCAAATGATACGATAAAGAAACATGGAGGATATCACAAAGAAGGTGAATCAAGAATGTTCTTGAGAAAAATGCATTTAAAGTACTACCTGAGTCTCAGAACATCTTACTTTGGATCTATACAGTGACATATACATTAACTGGACATTAATACAACTGAGAGAGTTCAGCAATATTTCACAAGAAGAGTCCTCCACTCCTCTGCTCACAACCGAATACCTTATTCCACCAGACTTGAAATTTTGGGCTTAGATAACTTAGAGTTATGTCGCCTTTGATCTAATCAAATGTAGTTCATAAAATCACCTGCCACAATGTCCTGCCTGTCAGTTAATACCTAAGCTTCAACTGCAACAACACACAAACACACACAAACAAACAAACACACAATTCATATTCAATGTAAAACGCTTGAAACTCGACTGAAGAAAATCCCCATGTTTTGGTGACCCCCAACCATAGGTTTAGTGCCAATTCTTCCAACAGAGCTTTAAGCTGATTGTCAGGAAGGTTAGAGGGATACCCGCACTGTAAACCCCTGATTGGTCAGATCTTAAAAATATGTTCCAAGGCATCAGAGTAGAAGCTGTCTTTTCCCCTGGTCTTTTCCCCTGGTCTTAGGTGACCCCTGTGAAAGGGGTCCCGACCCCCAGGTTGAGAACCACTGCCTTAGACTGTCTACGGTCGATTTCACTCCATTCCTAAGAGGTCTGTAAGGGGCATGCATAAGCACACCATTGTGCCTATGTTTATGTTTATACCTATACATGCTATCTTGTACATGTTTAACAAACAAACAAATGAATGACTGAATAATTAAGAGTGCTCTTGAGAAAAATATATATAAGTACTACCTAAGACTCAGAATTTCTTATATTGGATCCATACATTGAATTTCACAACAATAGGTACAACATTTCTTCTTTCCTTCGCATTCATTATCCCCATGACACCGAATCACTGGAAGGGAAGGATCATCTGGGCACATGCAAGGATCGGGTGGGCACTGTCCTGGCCTCTCTGCAATAATGGAGGATAATACAGTACAACAGTGGTTAACCTTAAAAATATAATGTATAGGTAGCACTGACGTATCAACTGCTTTGTTTAGTGACATCACTGTTACCATTATGATAATAATAATAATAATAATAACCAAGGTCTGCATTTATGATTTTTTCAGATTTGTAAAACAAAGGAAAGCTGAAGGACAATAACTGTTGCATTTGGTGACCGCTTTGCTTATCAAGACAGTTGCTAAAATTAACTGCATTAGGAACATATACAATAATTAGCAGCCAAAAGTCAACATTATCAATGGCAAAATTACTAAAGCTTATTAAAAAGATGAGCTATGCTCATTTTCCTGGAGATTAACAAAGACGAGAGTAATTAGCTTCTGTGTTTATTGTACATTTTCAGAATTACCTTAAAAAGATTACTGGGAAGTTTTGAACAATTTTCCCTTTCTGAGTTCCTGTACTATATCTATAACTACTATTTTATTCATTGAAAATATTCTTCAAATTACTGAAAGAAAATAGATGTTTGAAAAATGTTGCCATGTACAGATGTAGCTCATATCTATGGGATGAAGTAAGTTTAATTTGAAACCTCGTAAATCAAATTCTATTGGACAAATGGAAAAACTCTGATGGTCCACAGGTTGGTTGAATACTATAAGGACCACAGTACATTGTATGAACAGCATCTCCAACAAAATAGATTAACATATATATGCAAATTATGAATTAAAATAGGATAAAAGATTTTCTTTTGCATTGCAACAAAACAAATTGTAATTTTCTCCAACCAAAACAACCACTTGTGGAGTTGGTGAAGTGATCAATCTCAACTTTATATTTCTTTATCATTCTTATTTATTTTCAAGTGTTATAAAATAAATATAGATTGATTTTACACTGGAAATGTGCACCTTCAACTCCCTGAGAGAAAATTAAGGTTATATTTTAAAGAGATTCAGCTAATATCTTTAGTATGGCTTTGATGAGTTTGAAATCTCCAACAGAATCATAAATTGGTTGAATAATATAAAGACTGCAGTAAATTGAACTGCGTTACAGTTTTGCATATTTCCCATGATAATAATGGTAGTAAAAACTATATAAATTAATATTCAATTAGGTAAATCAAATAGGCAATTTACAAAGTAAAGAAGCAGGCATAAAAAGCAGTCGGGCTTCCTTCTCTTTCCTCCATCATCTCAGTTCATCAGACAGCTACTTTTATGTTTCACCTGTTGTATGGTTGCTCCCGAGGGTGGAGGGGAATCCCATCCAAAGAGCAAGAAGGCCCACAAGGAGAAAGGTGGTGAGCAGCTTCATGCTGTCCTTCAGATTCAGCAAATGACTTAGAATGGTGGAAAAAAAGCTACTGCTGGGCAAGACAGTGAAGGAACAAAAATATGGTTAGGATTACAATTGCACAGAACTGCTATCAGACTTTTGCCAAACTGGTTTATATGCTTCCGTTTTGTCTCCTCCCTCAAACGTAAGGAATTAATCTCATTTTTGTTGAAGCAGAACTTTGGCTCTAAAGCCCTACGTGGCATCGGACTATGCAGGACTGCCTTCTGCCGCATGAATCCCAGTGACCGATTAGGTTCCACATAGTTGGCCTTCTCCGGTTTCCGTCGACAAAACAATGTCGTCTGGCGGGACCCAGGGGAAGAGCCTTCTCTGTGGTGGCCCCAGCCTTCTGGAATCAACTCCCCCCGGAGATTAGGACTGCACTCACCCTCCTTGCCTTTTGTAAACTCCTGAAAACCCACCTATGTCACCAGGCATGGGGAAATTGATATACCCCTTGGCTGTTCCGTTTTATGTATGGTTTGTTAGGGGTCACATGGTTGTTTTTAATAAGGGTTTTAAAATTGTTTTTAATATTGGATTTGTATTTTGTATTCCTTGTTGTGAGCTGCTCTGAGTCCCCAGAGAAGGGCAGCAAATCTAAATTATTATTATTATTATTATTATTAGTAGTAGTAGTAGTAGTAGTAGTAGTAGTAGTAGTAGTAGTAGTAACTGCAATATTATGGAATAATGTAGATTGTCCCATCTGGCATGACCATGTGACCATGGAGATGCCTGCTGATTGGCTGTATGCCAGCCCATGCAAAAGCAGGAGATTGGCAGTTTAATTATTTTATTGACCGTATTTATTGTATTTGTCAAACAAGTATAGATTATAGTTTGTATAAACATAACACAGTATAAAGAAATAATAAAAAGGATAATAGGACAGAAGGACAGGGATGGTAGGCACAATAGTGTGCTTATGCATGTCCTTTACAAACCTCGCACCATGAGGCTATTCGTTCAATCTCCCATCTTGTGTGGTAGTTTAATAGATGGATCATTTGAGATGCAATCATTGGTATATGGAGAGAAGAAAAGTGGTGAGAGTACACAGCCTTGTGCTGGGTGTGGGGTGGAGGCTTTGCTACTTGTACTAGTATCTGATGTAATTTTCCCTAACTTCATTTGCTGTTTCCTATCTGTTAGGAAGCTTCTGATCTACTTACAAGTGTGTTCAAGTACTGCTAGATTATTTAGTTTAGTAACTAATCCAGTGTTTCTCAATTATTTTCTCTTATGCCCCCCCCCCCCCAGGAAGAAGTAAATATTTTGCGTGCCCCCAAATCTCCGATCTGGGCTCCAGTGGAATGTTAGTGTTAATATTTATTATTTTACTTATTATAAGCTGAAAGCAAACTATTGGCTGGGGATGGTTGCTCTCCCCACTTACCTGGGAGCAAGTCCAACAGAACTTAGTGGAGCCTGTTTTCGGTTAGGGGAATCAATTGAGAGGGACCACGCATATTCCCTGGGGTCATATACCCTCCCCCCTAGCATTGCTCCACACACCCCTAGGGGGGCCCACGCAGTGAAGGGCTATCAAAAATTTTATTGCCACACTGTGGGTGTGGCTTATGCAGGAAGCAGCATTATCTTTCAACATCTTTCAGTGCAAATTGGGTACTCTGGGGTGGAGCTTCATTTTCAATACCCCACTGCGTTACCACTCGTCCAGGCAGTAGCCCAACCCTGGGCCTACCCCATTATTTGAGAAACACTGAACTAATCTATTTATTTATTTTATTTATTTTATTTATTTTATTTATTTTATTTATTTTATTTATTTTATTTATTTTATTTATTTTATTTATTTTATTTATTTTATTTATTTTATTTATTTTATTTATTTTATTTATTTTATTTATTTTATTTATTTTATTTATTTTATTTATTTTATTTATTTTCTTACTGATTGACTGATTGATTGATTGATTTGTATGCCGACCCTTTCCGTAGACTCGGGGCGGCTCACAACACAATAAAACAGTTCATGACAAATCTAATAATTTACAATTTAAAATATTAAAAAAAACCATTATTAAGCAAACATACATACAAGCATACCATACTTGAATAGGCCCGGGGGAGATATCTCAGGTCCCCCATGCCTGACGACAAAGGTGGGTTTTAAGGAGTTTACGAAAGGCAAGGAGGGTAGGGGCAGTTCTAATCTCTGTGGGGAGCTGGTTCCAGAGAGTCAGGGCCACCACAGAGAAGGCTCTTCCCCTGGGGCCCGCCAACCGACATTGTTTAGTTGATGGGACCTTGAGAAGGCCCACTCTGTGGGACCTAATCGGTCGCTGGGATTCGTGTGGCAGAAGGCGGTCTCGGAGATATTCTGGTCCAATGCCATGAAGGGCTTTAAAGGTCATAACCAACACTTTGAATTGTGACCGGAAATTGATCGGCAACCAATGCAGACTGTGGAGTGTTGGTGTAACATGGGCATACCTGGGGAAGCCCATGATTGCTCTCGCAGCTGCATTCTGCACGATCTGAAGTTTCCGAACACTTTTCAAAGGTAGCCCCATGTAGAGAGCATTACAGTAGTTGAGCCTCGAGGTGATGAGGGCATGAGTGACTGTGAGCAGTGAGTCCCGGTCCAAATAGGGTTGCAACTGGTGTACCAGGGGAACCTGGGCAAACGCCCCCCTCACCACAGCTGAAAGATGGTTCTCTAATGTGAGCTGTGGATTGATTGAAATTAGATTCATTTCAATCAAGGCTTGAACCTAAGCCTGAGGTGGTAACTTTATGTTGCTGCTATTGTGGAACTTTTCATTCGTGGCTTACAGGAGGTGGATTAGGGCAGTTCATCCGAAACAGAGAGAATCAGAGGTCTCCAGGGTGAAAACAATTCCTGTATTCACTAGAGAAGGAAGGGAAAACATGTGAGGAAGATTAGGCTATAGGGCTAAGGTGAAGGGAACACAGAGGTTATTTTCTTTTTCACTAAGAACATGACAACCTGGAACCTGCACTAAGAGTTTGGGACATAAGTAAGATTAGAAGAGAAACAAAATCATTTAATCTGGGGAAAATCTGAATGAACAGAGTGATAACATGAACTATTAGATTCATTTCGATCAGGGCTTGAACCTAAGCCTGGGATGGAGTTTATGTGGCTGCTATTGTGGAGCTCTTCAGTTGCGACTTACAGGGGGTGGTTTAGGGTAGTTCATCCTAAACAGGGAGAATCAGAGCTCTCCGGAGTGAAAACAATACTTGAATTCACCAAAGAAGGAAAGGAAAACATGTGAGGAAGATTAGGCTACTGGGCTAAAGTAAAGGGAACATGAAGGTTATTTCCTTTTTCACTAAGGAAATGACAGCCTGGAACCCAGTGGGTGCTTGAAAAGAAAGTGTGTGTAAAGTATTAAGAAAGTGTGTGTAAAGTATTAACTTCTTATTAAGAATAAGAAGTTCTGTATCCCAGAACTTCTCATTCTTAATTCAAACAGTGTATTACTTCTCAAAACCAACCTCCATCGTCAGGCATGGGGAAATTGATTCCCCTGGGCCATTTCCGCTTTATGTATGGTCTGTATGAGATGTATGATTGTTTTTATATTAAGGGTTTTAAATTGTTTTAAGTATTGGATTTGCACTGTTTCTTGTTGTGAGCCGCTCTGAGTCCTCGGAGAGGGGTGGCATATAAATCTAATAAGTAATAATAATAATAATTACATATCACTTTTTTTTACAATCATGATCTGTGAGGCACTTAATAAGTTGAATCTGAGAATGGGTACATTCCTGGGTCATGTGTAATTAGATTCCATAATAGAGAACAGCGTGGTGTGTGTGTGTGTGAAATCAATATAGATACATCCATCTAGGAATACTGGTTCTATAGCTTACACAAAATCTGAAATATAATGCATAGGTATTTCTTGCCATGTTTAGTGGCCATTCACAGTTAAGACTCTGATGAAAACATATCGTATTTTTTGGAGTATGAGGTGCACCGGGGTATAAGACACACCTTAGTTTAGGGGGAAGAAAATAGGGGGGGGGGAATCTGCCTACCAAGTATTCATCTGGCTAGCATCCCTAGTCTGGTCAGCTTCAGCACATTATTTTATCCCCTGGTTAGGGATTAAAAAAAAACTTATATGGAGAGCGTAACAATGAAAGAACCTGCAAGCCAGTAAAAAGTGGGGAGATAGTTAGCACTTCATTAGGGTTGGAAAGAAACTTATTTGGAGCAAGTAGAGCAATGAAAAAAAGCCTGCAAAGACTTAGGGCTGGAAAAAAGTTTTTGGGAGAGAGTAACAATGAAAAAGCCTGCAAGGTAAGAGCTGGGAACTTTGTTAGCATCTCGCTAGGGCTCTAGAAAAAGCTTCCAAAAAGTTATATTCAGAATTTAAGATGCAACCAAATTTTCAGCCTCTTTTAGGGAGGAAAAAGGTGCATCTCATACTTTAATCTTATACTTTTTAATCAAGCGCAGTCACGATTTCTCTTAGTGAGTGCTTTGTTTATCATGTGAGTTACCCTAACTGGACAAAGTGAGTGGCTCACTTATCATTAAAAAATATGCTAAAATATTAATAACAGAAAATAAAGGCAAGGACACTGTTGGCACTTCCCTATTAGTACCAACATATTATATCTTCCTTATTAACTTCAGTATAGAGGGACCATGTCAGGACTAGCAGAGCCTGATTTTAGCACCCTTTCAAAAGGCCAAAAGTGTGGGGACAGAGCTCAACTTGGGTTGCAAGATGACAAACCTATGGCATGTGTGCCAGTAGTGGCATGCAAAGCCATGTCGCCTGGCATGCACAGCATTGCCCACCCCTCTTCTGGATTTCTGGCATGCATGTGCATGACAATCAGCTAGCCCTCATGCCTGTGACAGTGCCAGAAAATGGAAAAGCTGGTCTTCCCTTTTCCAGTATGAGCATGTGCGCTAGCCAGCTGATCATCACATGTGCATGCACACCATTAACTGGAAGACTAACTGGCTGGTGAGCATGTGCCGGAAACTGGAAGTTCATTTTCCGGCATGCACATGCCCACTGGGCAACTCCTCTTCTGGGTCACATCCCAGACAAGCACTCATGCGCACACACTTTGCCATTTCTGTCTTAAAGTGAAATTATTGCCAGAGATGATTGAAAGAAAGAGATATACTCATTTTCTTGGAGACAGAGAGGTGATTTAATTAGCTTCTGTGCTTAATTAGCTGATATGTACACAGCCACCTACTTCTTCAGCAATTTAGCCTGTTCTCCATTCCTTCTTGTACGCACATTTTTTTATTTATTTATTCAATTTTTATGCTGCCCTTTTCCTTAGAGTCAGGGCGGCTTACAACATGTTAGCAATAGCACTTTTTAACAGAGCCAGCATATTGCCCCCACAATCCGGGTCCTCATTTTACCCACCTCGGAAGGATGGAAGGCTGAGTCAACCTTGAGCCGGTGATGAGATCTGAACCGCTGACCTGCAGATCTACAGTCAGCTTCAGTGGCCTACAGTACTGCACTCTACCTGCTGCGCCACCCTGGCACATGACCTGCCTGAAGGTGGATTCTGGTTTTAATTGACGCCAGTTCACTCAGTGGGGCTTCGCACAAGCAAGCAGGCACTTCGCATTTGCTTTATGCAGGCACAGTGCTAAAACTAAGCTTCTGCACATGTGCAGAATCAAAAAACAAGATGGCGGTACTATAGGCGCTGCTGAGAGAGCTGATTTGGGGATGTAGCAGGCCTGGGTTGCTGCCAGTTCTAGCAACCCAGGCCACCACATTACTACCCGTTCTATAGAACTGGTCCAAATCAGAATGAACCCACCTCTGAACCTGCCTAATGCAACATCTATAAACCTTTATGTCTTACCTGGCATCAGACCAGAATATCTCTGGGACTGCCTTCTGCCACACGAATCCCACTGACCAGTTAGGTCTCACAGAGTTGGCCTTCTCCGGGTCCAATGTCATTTGGCGGAACCCAGGGGAAAAGCCTTCTCTGTGGTGGCCAACTTTGGAACCAACTCCCCCTAGATATCAGAGTTGCCCCCACCCTCCTTGCCTTTCGTAAGTTTCTTAAAACCCACCTTTGTCATCAGGCATGGGGGAATTGAGACTTTCCCTTCTCCCTAGGCTTATAAAATTTATGCATGGTATGTCTGTATGTATGATTGGTTTCTTAAATTGGGGTTTTTAAATTAACTTAAATATTAGATTTGTTTACATTGTCTTACTATTGTTGTGAGCCGCCCTGAGTCTATGGAGAGGGGCGGCATACAAATAAGTAAGTAAGTAAGTAAGTAAGTAAGTAAGTAAGTAAGTAAGTAAGTAAGTAAGTAAGTAAATAAATAAGTTGCTCTCAGCTATAGAAGGGAAGCCCACACAAAATACTAGAAAACTCATAAGAAGAAAGGTGATGAGTAGCTTCATGCTGTCCTCAAGATTCATCAAAAGATTAAGAATTAACAATAACTCAGCAAGGCCAAAAGATAAAATGAAATGTGGTTAGGACTGCCATTGCATTGCTATCAATAGTTTTGCAAAAAAGAAAAAAAATGCTTCCCCTCCCACCCCAAACTTAAGCAATTGCTTTCTTCTTATTTACACATATTATATATTACATTGAAAAAAGAGGGCAGGGCTGAAACTAGTGGCTAGATCTGTAACTGTAATATTCTGGTGTGGTGCAGATTAAAACTACCCTTCCATTGCTGAAATCTAGGGTTTCCTGACCTCTATTAAAAGGACAAAAAGTCCTCCTTTTTGTCTTCAACCCAGCAATCTAATTGTCTTACTTTGGGGGAGCGTGTTGAAAGATGTTTTTATACAAACATTTCTGTAATTTGACCTTGTAAATTGTCTGCTTCTCTCTTTCTTTCCTTCAACAGGCTAGAAAGCCAAAATATTATTTATTGTATTTCTTGATTCTTTAATTCTATGATCACTGTAAATCATTATACAGTATATATTTTAGAGTGAATAATGCATCACAATCAATTCTATATTATAACTAGAAGCTTTGTTATCTCTAAATAAGTATTACTTCTAATACTTTGATTGGAAAGCTGATGGATGAGGAATCTCAAAGGAGAATCAAAATTCTCCCTTCTTCATCTTTGAAGATTTGTTTGGCATTTATTGTCTCTTTAATGTACCACCCCTCTTCTTTTTTGTTGTGATAGTGAATAAAATAATTTTTCCCAGTTTGGAATATTCCAATAATTTATAACGATGCTTCTTAATAAATTTTAGTAGGGTCAATCAGATTAGGGTAGATTATGGCCTCCACGATGGATAGCCATCTCGGTACTTTTATATAATCTTTCTTTTTTTATTTCCTACCAGGTATTTAGAAGTGATTTCTTAATTACGTGTTGATTGAAAGTTGTTTGCCTTTTTGAATCCACTTTCCATAAGTGTGCATGCCATCCTGTTTGAAGATTAGGATCTTCTAGGGTCAATGTTATTTTTTTTGATAAATTCATTCCTTAATCCAGTTTAAGGAGGCTGTGTTGAAATAGAGTTTCATCTCTGGGAGTCCTAGGCTGCCTCTGCCTTTACCATCCTGCAGATTTCAGATCTTGATCCTTGGTTTCTTATTGTGCCAAATGAATTTTGTGAAGTTTCTGTTCAGTTCCCTAAAAATGTTTAAATCTAAACTAATAAGAGCAGTTTGGCATAGATAGGGATATTTGGGAAGAATGCTCATTTTTATTACTGCTGTCCTACCAAGCATAGAAAGTTGTAATCTTCCCCATCTTTCAAAATCTTGCTTTGTTTGTTGCATTAACTTATCATAATTGTCTTTTTTTGATGCATGAACATTTATTCGTATTGATCAAGAATTTAATCTTTTTGGTTATTTGAAAATTTAACAATCCTTCTTTGGGTCATATTCTTTGTCATCAATTTGGTCTTTTGTTTGTTAATTTTTAATCCTGCAAATCCCCCACTCCATTCATGGCACCTCTGTCCTGAGCAGCCTGTCCGCTCCGACTCTGCTCCGACTCCGGTCCCCCGCCTCGCTGCTCTGCTCGTGGTGGCTTTGCCACGAGTAGCCTACTCACTCTGACTCCACTCCCCCACCTTGCCGCTCCGCTCATGGCGGCTCCACCACGAGCGGCCTGCCTGCTCCGCTATGAGCAGCAGCTCCATCTGCTTGCCCCTCCACCATGCCACCACCCGCCGCGCCATGATCAACCTGCCCAGCCCTTACATAGAAACATAGAAGACTGATGGCAGAAAAAGACCTCATGGTCCATCTAGTCTGCCCTTATACTATTTCCTGTATTTTATCTTAGGATGGATATATGTTTATCCCAGGCATGTTTAAATTCAGTTACTATGGATTTATCTACCACGTCTGCTGGAAGTTTGTTCCAAGGATCTACTACTCTTTCAGTAAAATAATATTTTCTCATGTTGCTTTTGATCTTTCCCCCAACTAACTTCAGATTGTGTCCCCTTGTTCTTGTGTTCACTTTCCTATTAAAAACACTTCCCTCCTGAACCTTATTTAACCCTTTAACATATTTAAATGTTTCGATCATGTCCCCCCTTTTCCTTCTGTCCTCCAGACTATACAGATTGAGTTCATTAAGTCTTTCCTGATACGTTCTTGCTCTTCTGCAATCTGCAGGTTAATGGGCCATGGTGCGAGAAGCAGGCCAGGTGGCCCCGATCTCCGGCCACGCAACCTGCTCTGTGCTCTGTCATGTCAGGAATCTCTCAGCATGGTGGTGGTGCCCCGAGCAAGTCACAGCGCTGCTTCCCAAGGCCACAACTCACTCAGGGTGCCATCGCCACATGGGCCAAGAGATGCCTGTGGTACGGGAGAGCAGAGAGGAGACCACACGACCAGACCTCAGGCAGGCTGTTGTTGCTGCTGGCCTCAGCTACTTCTCTAACCCACTGCAGTGTGATTCGGCTGCTGTGCATATGCAGCAGCCAAAATCTCATGCGGACGTCCTTGCGGCAGCAAAATTTGTGCAAAAATTGACAATTTCTTTGCTTGCACGAATGCACGGAAGCAAAAAACCTGGTAACTTTTACCGGAATCATACCAGTTGCACATGCACAGTGCATGCACACCGGCAGTGGCGGCAATGGAGCTAGGCTATGCGCTCCATGTCCGCCACCAGAACGGCATTCCACACTGTTCCAGTCCGGGCGTATCCCTGGTTTTAAGGCACTTGGAGCTGCTTTGAAAATTCAGGGGGGTAGTAAACTGATTAAATACTTTCCCTATATAGTTCTTGGTTTTTTTCCCCAAGAAAACTTGATCTCTGTTCACCTCTAGAATAGGCTGAAGCTTTTTCTCAAAATATTTTGTCCTCAGTCTAAATGGATTTTCTCTGCCCTCTGGTGGTGATGCTGATGAACTCATACTTGGCTCATTGTTTTACTATTTTGCAAATCATAGAAAAGGACTCTTCTTATTTAGATTGAACAATTTGGAATTAATCCTTACCTGACCAGAATTTTTGTTAGCTTACATAACAAACTACAGAACACATAATACACCACGCATTGTTTTCTTTTACTATAGAAGAGGTATCATATCTTGGGAATGTTCCATTAAAATAATAAACCATAACTCTGGAAAAGTTAATATATTGCAGAAAAGTTAATATATTGCAGAAAAATGCAAGTTTTCAAACACATTTATTAATAAACTGATATTTGTACCATCAAAATGATATGGTGAATTATAATTACAATATTTTCACATTATAAATATGGAGTGAATTCTCATTTTAAAAGACTGTTTGTGGGGATCAGACTTGGCTATCTGTTAAATTCAGAAATAAATCATCACAGTGATTTACATCATTGCAATGGTTTACATCATCCACTTAATTGTGTCATTATGCAAATGATGAATTTTATATTGTGTGAACAAATTTATATTATTAACATAATCACGTGAATGATTATCATTTGCATAGTGTTATCTCAGAAACAAACGTGTTGTTTTGGAGAAATATGGGATGGATATTCGGTCTGTTGCATTAAAAGTCTGCTAAATAAGAGTCTGTTAAATCAAGGTTGCACTGTATCTGCTTTTTTCTATTCTTTGCTTTTAGTATGCTTTCACTCACAAGAAAAATCATGGTTTGTTTTAACCAAGTTTTATTAAATAGGCTGAATCCACACATAGCTACCATCCAGAGTTTACCATGCCATATCAAAATCAAATAAACCAAGTGATTATTTAATGCAGTTTGTGGATTTGGTTAAAGTTTCATAAAAATGGACAGCAGAAGGAAATAAACTATCCATCAGTTCTGAAATGATAAAAAAAGTTGCTGTTGCAGAGATAAATTCAAGAGTTGTGCTTTTGTGAGATGGACCGGAAATCCTATTTTATTTTTAGATTTATATAATAGATTCCAAACCAAGAGAAACATAACCAGCTATATGGGTGCATATAGTTGTAACCACTGTTCATGAGAAGGAATTCAAGAATGATATAAAGAAGCATTTTGCTGGCTGTGTGTCTTCTTCATAAACAGGCAGACCAAGATTGATTTCTTTGGTACGCTGCCTTTATATGTAACTTTGATTCAATGTAAAGCAATCTCTGGTCATCCAAGTCAAATTCTGGCCTATGCAAAAACAAAAACAACTGTCTTGGAAACTTTACAATGCATCACATATTTACATTTCTTTTGATTTAATCTGTTCAGCTAATTATTACTTTGATGTTAGATGGAAGAGAGAAAGAGTCAATTAAATGAAAGCATTTTCTAGCAACATAGGAGGGAAGATTTGATGAATTCTATCCTAGCTGCTTGAGGGATGTTGGTATTGTCTAACAACAGAAAGCCTGGAATAAAAAGATAGAAAAACACCCTTGATCATGCAAACCAGAACAATTATGATCATAATCGTGATATACTGTGGGCTGCTATGAGTTCTCCCGGGTTCGGGCGGACCCATATCTAATGTTATGGCCAGGTTGGCAAACTGTCAAATCCCACCTCTGGCTGGCCCCTCCCAACATTGCCCTCCCAGGAGTCTCCAAGCAACCCATTTTGGATGTGAGGTAAGTACAGGGCCTGCGCTAAGTTTCGGGGAGGGGAAAAATGGGCCTTCCATAACTTCTGGAAATCCAAAAATGGGCTCATTTCTCGCCTGGAGGGCCTCTGGAGCCAGGGGAGGCAGTTTTCGCCCTCCTAGAGACTCAAAGAAAGCCTCTGGAGACTGGGGAGGCTAAGGTGGGTTCATTTCTGGCCTCCGGAGTTTGGGGAAGGTGAAAACAGGAGCCCTGTCATGGTGCAGGAGGCTGACTAGGCCACACCCACCTAGGCCATGCCCAACATGGCCACACCCACCCAGGCAGAGAACCCATTGCTGAAATTTTTGAAGCCCACCCCGAGTGTACAATTTCTGTTTAGACCATATGCCGAAATCAGTTCAATTGGTATACTGGCAAATTTGCAACAACCAAAAAATGGGAGCCAAAATAAAAACAAAAAACCCCCCTGCAACTTGTAAAGAAAAAAAACTCACAATTTTTCTGATTTGGTATGAGTTTCGAGAAAAGTCTGGTAGAATTTTTTTTTTTAAAGGATGGAAACAATTCTTTCTATAGGATTGAAAGGGCCAGTATTTATTATTTAGACAAATGTCTAAAACCTACTCAGGATGCAGAGGTCTGGCAAATGAAAAAGTCAGAGATCTGGTAAGAAACCTCTAAGGGAGCATAGTAGTAAAAAACAACAACACATTTCCATAATTGTCCCATTTGAAGGAGAGGGTTTAACCATTTAGAAAGCACCAGAAAATAATGTCTGAAATCAATCAAAAGGTATTTTTGATTGATCTAGTAGCAATTAAGTTAAGGCTCATCTCTCAGGATTCTAGATTGTTCCGATAAACAATGATATAAAGCAAAATGATACATGAGAAATAATTGATGATGATACCTTATTTACAGATCCTAGAGCAATTATAGTAGCAACACCTTTGTCTTCCTGGACAATCGTAGTCATAACGACAGCGATGCATTCCTGAGATGGTGCACTTAAATGGATTTCGTGGGCAACTCCAAGGAAGCACTAAAATGGAGGGGAGGGAATGTGGGGGCACATAATTGTTGTTAACCATTATTTATTTATTTATTACTTGGACTTATATGCCGCTCTACTACCAAGGGGCTCTGGGCAATGTACAGCCAAACACATTTAAAAATACAGCGTAAAACCTCCTAAAAATAATGCAATAATTTAAAACATACTATTAACAATTAAAACAACTAAAGCATGTCTTTCCTGGTTGGATCCCGATAGCAGGCCATCTGATCAACTAGTCCAGGTCTGCTGAAAAAGCCAGGTCTTTATGGTTTTTTGGAAGGCCAGTAGGGTGGGAGCAGTCCAGATCTTGGGAGGTAGCTGGTTCCAAAGATATGGAGCTGCCACAGAGAAGGCCCTCCCCCAACATTGTTTAGCTGATGGGACCTGGGGAAGACCAATCCCATGGACGCTTACCGGTCACTGGGAGCTATGTGGTAGAAGGCGGTCTGAAAGATAGTCTGGCTCTAAGCCATGTAGGGCTTTAATTAGTCAATTAAAGCCCTACAAGGATGTTTAATTAGTCAAACATAAGGTGACCAGGCATCCTGCTTTTGGCTGGACAGTCCCGCTCTTTGATAATTTGTCCCCTGTCCCGCGGCATTTCAAAAATGTCCCGATTTTTTGAAAGATCAACTGCTGTGCAGAGGTAGCTGGTGCAACAGTCACCTCTGCAGTCATCGGTCTTCATTGGTGGCTCCAGGCCGGTCACCTCCCGTCAAGCCACCCCCACCGGCCTAGACACCCTCCTGAATACGATCTGGGTGGATTTGCTGCAGGTGGAACCTACAAGTCCAGCTGAGCCAGGCCACTCCCTGACAAGGCAGGCAGAGCTGGCAGCCGGTAGGAGAAAGCCGAAGCTATATGGCAAATCTTACCAGAGAATTAAATCTATCAAATTGACATTGATATTAAGATATCCAGGCCAGTGTTCCTAATCCAGAGTCCCCAGCTTCTCTGTTTGCACAGAAAACCAGGCCCACAGCTGTAAGAAATGAGACTGTTTGTTAAAAATTAAGATTACCTGGGGGAATTCTACAACTTCTATTACATCTGAAATTACAGCAGCGTAGGGTCTGAGGACAGTCGTAATCACTCCTGCAACGATTGATTCCAGGTAAGGAGCATGGAAATGGATTTCCTGTGGAAATACCACATCCTGTTGAAAGGAAAAAAAATGTTTACTCTGTTTTTTATTGTTACGTGTTTTCTTTTTTCTTTTTTGTTTAATTTTGTTGATGTGTGTATATAATTTCTATACTTTTAAAGGAAAACTTAATAAAGACTATTTTAATTAAAAAAAGAAAAAAACAATGCGAAATACCCAAATACCTTTTACAAATTATTTTTTTTATTATAACGTACTTGCCCATAGTACTTATCATGAGTAAGATCATGTATTGAGCCTATGAAACTTATTACATTTGCCTACACATACTTTATACTTAGGTTCTGCTTTTTTGTATCTATGCTATTTTAATAATTGCACTGTTCCTTCTTTATTACCCTTTGCCCAACCTGAAATATACATGAATAAATTCATGTACCCACCAACAAGCTTTTCTAGATAAACAAATTCTCTCCTAGCTTTCTGAGGACACAATTCAAATGTTGCAAATAACTCTTTATGATTATCAGATACTATAGAATGCACATGTTTATAACCTTACAAGACCACAACAATCACAGAGAACTCACAGCCAATCAGAGCTTTCATTTTTGTCCAAAATAAAAATACCCTTTTTGTTAAAAAATTAAAAAGATATGTTGTCCAATCAGTGCTTATTTACCAGCTAAGAAAAAGTCTTTCATTTATCTCACCATAAAAAGCAAAGAGAAACAAAATAAAATGGAATGCTAATTGTACATTAGAACATCTTATATAATTATCTTTTCAAAATTGGACATTAGAGATTGGGAGGTATGATTCAGAAGGCATTCCTTATAGTGGCCACCCCAAGTAAGACAATGTGGTAATCACTCTTGCTTGTGCAATAACATTTGCTGCCTGAAAACAGATCTCCTCAAGATTGCAGCAGAAAAATGCCACGGAAACTACCATGTCATTTGATCAGCAGGAGGCATAATTCAATTTAATATTGCAAATGCGCTCCCCTCTTGAAGAGCCCTAAGTATATTTTCTATAAATATCATGAGAACAAAATGTTGATCTGACTAATGTGAGAAAGAAAGCAAAACAAAATATAAAACGAACACTATTCCTCACCATCCTTTACAACAATTTATAGCTAATTTAATTCATTTAAATTTATTTGGGAGACCCAAAGGATTGTTTGGCACAATTATAATTTGTTGTGATTATAGTCAATTTGCTCGAATTGATTGTCCTCTTAATCAATGGAAAGCAAATTATAAAGATAGTTAAATAAACTAAATATAAGTTTAAGCCCACCAAATATAAAGTAAATCACATTTTAGAGTTAACAAAGGCTTCCTATAGACTGTTTTGCAGCTTTCTTTGTCAAACAGGGCCCTCTACCAAGGATTTTATATCTTACCAAACAGAACTTTGGAAGACGTAGAGGGTAATCCTATCCAAAGGGTTAGAAGACCCACAAGAAGCAAGCCAGTCAACGGCTTCATGATGTCCTCAAAAGTCAGATGTGAACTCTCAGACAGCAATTAGGCTCGTATTTAAACAGATGTGTGGGTAGCTTTAAGATTACACCTTTCCACATCTTCCTCATGCTTGATATAGCAACTGCATAATACAGAAACCTGAAATAATTGCCTTATGCTGTCTTCATAGATAGCATGGACTTGCACCACACATGGACTAGAACCCAAAGGGTGTGACATCTAAAATGCTCCCATATAAACATCCTTACTTCAAACAACTCTTGTGAGCCACAACCTAATTGTAGCATCTTCCAACACGTGAAGAAAACACAGTCAACCTGAGAACAGTAAAAGGGCAGGGCCTTCCTTGTAAAGGACGCTGGACTTCCTATATTCTAAATAATAATTGGAGATAGTTAGGGCTGATACATACCAAGGACAATTACAGAATAGCCAGAGGGTGGGGTGGGGTGTAGTGAAGCATAACTCAATGGTACAAAATAACAATTTTTCTAAAGAAATATGCCATACAATCAAATTACAATGATCTCAAGGGAGACATCACTTCTAGTGGACAAGATGAAGCAGCTGCCTTAGGCAGAAGATGATAAGTGGTGATAGGAAGGACACATGCCCTGTGACATCAAAGTCTGATTATCAACGTTTGATGAAAGGGAAGAAGCGATCCATCATCAGTGTTGACTTTGGATGTGTCAATTATCGGTATTGTTTTTAAACCATCTTCAAGCCCCTCTGAAAGTTGTAATTGATGGAGAAGTAGGAATTAAATTTAATAACGTAAATAGATCAGGATTGGAGGTCATCGCTAAATATTGTGAAACAAATCCAATAATTTAATGGTGTTTTATACATAGTGTATTCTTGCCATTCTGAATATCCCACATTTTAGTTTTACTGGATGTTACTAGTAGTATTAGGGGGAGGGGAAAGAGTTTTTCTATCACTACACACATGATTTTATAATGATTTGTCTTTCTCTTCTTTTTTATCCGATTTAAAAATTTCAGTATCTGTGATCTTTTTTTATTTATTTAAAAACAGATTGCAGATACTGAAATTTGTAAATGACTTGATATAGTCTTTTAAATGACTTGATTCAACTCTAATGAGAAAGCCATGAGTAGAAGGCAAGATAATAAAGAAAATGGTCCAGTACATCATCAGGCTCAAGGTTGATTCAGCCTCCCATCCTTCCAGGTGGGTAAAATGAGGACCCAGATTGTTGAGGGAAATATGGTGACTCTGTAAACCGCTTAGAGAAGACTGGAAAGCACTGTGAAGTTGTATATAAGTCTAAGTGCTATTGCTATTGATACCTGCAGCAAAGAGAGATGAGAGAGATGGTAATACCACTTAAATCATATTTATTCCCCCCCCCCCACCTCTCTGTCATATGTATACAGGCCCATATTAAAAAAAAACATGGATTAGGACTGTAAAATAATTCCCATCAATATGTCAAAACTGGGAACATAAACATTACCCAGGAGTTTGAATCTTGACATCCTGATTCCCTAAACACTGGGATCTCGATCTTGATTCCTTTATAACTTTATAAAAGAATTGACTACCACAGGATATATTTGGGGAACATTAATCTTGGTTAACTTTGTTTGCCTCTTTGCATTGTTATTAGTTTGTATTTCAATACATTGTGCTCAATCAAATAAAATGCTTAATTTAATCACTGATTTAATATTCTATGTTGACAATTTTATTAAGAAAATTATTTCATCCAGTGCCTTTCCTTCCACTTACAATTTTTCAGTGCATATTAACTTCTCCACTATCCATTCTTTTCATGACAAATGGCTAAACAACTGAACTAAATGATATAATGGATGGATGTTGCCAGGTAAAAGCCAAGTATTTCACAGAGCACAGGTTCTCCAGAAATGTTGCCAAAACACATTGCCCAATCAGAACATTGCTTTCCGCCCACCATCACTCTCAGACTCATTAGCCTCAGCATGAATGCTTCTGATACAATCTGGTGGGCAGATCCCAAGTTTCTTTGTGATTACTAAGGATCGTAACACCTGTAATTTCTCTGTGGGTTTCTTCCATTGTTTTTAATCTAAAATAAGTACCAAAAGTGGGTTCCACAAGTGGTAACTGTAGTGGGCGTCTAAAATGTATCTAGTTTTCATTTTATAAATAAAAGAGAAACAGGTATCTGTCATTCTTCCCTTTGGAGCAATAAGCAGGATGAAGTGCAGTAGAAAAATACATATGATGAATTAATATTCCAGCTCAGGAAGCTCAAACTGCCCAAGGAGCTGCTGATACAGTTCTACAGAGGAATCATTGAGTCTGTCATCTGCACCTCTATAACTGTCTGGTTTGGTGCTGCAACCCAACAGGACCGACACAGACTTCAGAGGACAATCAGAACTGCAGAAAAAGCCATTGCTGCCAACCTGCCTTCCATTGAGGACCTGTAAACTGCACGAGTCAAAAAGAGGGCGGGGAAAATATTTACTGACCCCTCACATCCTGGACACAAACTGTTTCAACTCCTACCCTCAAAACGTTGCTACAGAGCACTGCACACCAAGACAACTAGACACAAGAACAGTTTTTTTCCAAACGCCATCACTCTACTAAACAAATAATTCCCTCAACACTGTCAGACTTTCTACTAAATCTGCACTTCTATTCTACTAGTTTTTCTCATCATTCCTATCATCCTTTTCCTCCCATGTTGACTGTGTGACTGTAACTTGTTGCTTATATCCTAAGATTTTTATTAATATTGCTTCTTCGTTGCTTATTTGACCCCTATGACAATCATTAAGTGTCGTACCACATGATTCTTAACAAATGTATATTTTATTTTATGTACGCTGAGAGCATATGCACCAAGACAAATTCCTTGTGTGTCCAATCACACTTGACCAATAAAATTCTATTCTATTCTTCTATAATAACAGAGTTGGAAGGGACCTTGAAGGTTTTCTAGTCCAACCCCCTACTTAGACAGGAAACCCTATACCAATTCAGACAAATAGTTATCCAACATCTTTTTAAAAACTTCCAGTGTTGGAGCATTCACAATTTATGGAGGCAAGTTGTTCCATGAATTAATTGTTCTAACTGGCAGGAAATTTCTCCTTAGTTCTAAGTTACTTCTCTCCTTGTTTAGTTTCCACCCATCGCTTCTTGTCCTACCCTCAGATGCTTTGGATAATAGTTTCACTCCCTCTTGTTTGTGGCAGCCCCTGAGATATTGGAACACTGCTATCATGTCTCCCCTGGTACTTCTTTTCATTACACTAGACATACCCAGTTCATGCAACAGTTCTTCATATGTTTTAGCCCCCAGTCCCCTAATCATCTTTATTGCTCTCCTGTGCACTCTTTATAGATAGCATATTGCATAGCCTTTGGGTTTTGGAAAGTTGCCTCCACCATATATCCTAAAGTTCAAATGCCAGCCTTACCTTCAAAAAATGTTGAAACATTCTAGATCAAAGTGAGCTCTTCCTTGATGGGGTTGGCAAAACATCCAATCTGTTGTAAAATGTTCCAATTTCACATTTTCATATTTTCATTATGATAACATACTTTAACCCATGCATGAAGGGTCATGTTTTCCATAGATGCTGAGGGTCTACAGATAGGGTGTTTCACATTCCTGAGAACAGCACACTACAGTAATTTATTTATTTGTCTATCTATCTATCTATCTATCTATCTATCTATCTATCTATCTATCTATCTATCTATCATCTATCTATCTATCTATCTATCTATCTATCTATCTATCTATCTATCTATTTATTGGATTTGTATGTCGTTCCTCTCCGCAGACTCGGGGCAGCTAACAACAGTGACAAAAAAACAGCATGTAACAATCCAATACTAAACAACTAAAAAAAACCCTTATTATAAAACCAAACATACATACAAACATACCATGCGTAAATTGTAAGGCCTAGGGGGAAAGAATATCTCAGTCCCCCCATGCCTGATGGCAGAGGTGGGTTTTAAGAAGCTTACGAAAGGCAAGGAGGGTGCAATTCTAATCTCTGGGGAGAGTTGGTTCCAAAGAGCCGGGGCCGCCACAGAGAAGGCTCTTCCCCTGGGTCCCACCAAACGACATTGTTTAGTTGACGGGACCCGGAGAAGGCCCACTCTGTGGGACCTAACTGGTCACTGGGATTCGTGCAGCAGAAGGCGGTCCCTGAGATAATCCTCAACTTGTGACCACAACTGAGCTGAACATTTATGTTGTTACTTTTGCAGTTTTGCCCCATTTTACAAGTTTTCTTGTCACACTTGTTAAGTGTATCACTAAAGTTGTTAACTTATTAACAGCTGGTTTGTTAAGTGAATCTGACCTCGAGTTGTCTTTGCTTGTCAGAAGGTCTCAAAAGGCGATGACATGACCCTGGGACAATACAAACCACGATAAGTATGAACCAGCTGTCAAGCATCCTGGAAATATACATGAGTGTGGGGATGCTGCAACTGTCATAGGTGTGAAAAATGGTCATAAGCCACATTTTTCACTGTCATTGTAACTTTAAACAGTCACTGAGTGAACTTTTGCAAATCGAGGACTACCTGTAGTTTGAAAAACACTGTAAGGCTGAGCTTCACTTGGTTTTCTGTTCTCTTGTCGCAATTCTATCATCCTTTCCAAGAATGTTTCCAAGATTGACCCATCAAGCTGAGGAGTATCCCTGTTGCTTAGTCTATGCAAATATTTAAGAGGCATCTGAAATACACCGCACCTTGGCACTCCCCTCTCCCCTTTTCTTATTTCTCCATCCCATTGCGATTCTCCCTTATCTTTTGAAGAGATCAAATACATTGCTGGAGAAGTTGCTATAAATGTTAAGTTATTATGTTTTTGTAAAACAACAACAACAGAGGTACTGATCCCGCTATATGGAGTGCTGGTGAGACCACATTTGGAATACTGTGTTCAGTTCTGGAGACCTCACCTACAAAAAGATATTGACAAAATTGAATGGGTCCAAAGACGGGCTACAAGAATGGTGGAAGGTCTTAAGCATAAAACGTATCAGGAAAGACTTCATGAACTCAAACTGTATAGTCTGGAGGACAGAAGGAAAAGGGGGGACATGATCGAAACATTTAAATATGTTAAAGGGTTAAATAATGTCCAGGAGGGAAGTGTTTTTAATAGGAAAGTGAACACAAGAACAAGGGGACACAATCTGAAGTTAGTTGGGGGAAAGATCAAAGGCAACATGAGAAAATATTATTTTACTGAAAGAGTAGTGGATACTTGGAACAAACTTCCAAAAGATGTGGTGGATAAATCCACAGTAACTGAATTTAAACATGCCTGGGATAAACATATATCCATCCTAAGATAGAATACAGAAAATAGTATAAGGGCAGACTAGATGGACCATGAGGTCTTTTTCTGCCGTCAGACTTCTATGTTTCTATGTTTCTACTCTGTAAAGCCTCGTTTCCCACTTTTAAAAAAGACACTTTAGGGGGTGAAAAATTTACACCATCTAAAGAGAAACCAGAGTAGTGCAGAAATTTTGGAAAGAGGTGCAAGAGGAAATTAATAGGATGTTAAATATAAAATGGGTGATTACAAAGGAGATGGCAGTATTAGCAATACGGAGTGATATGGGAGAATTCAGAGAAATTAAAGAAGCAGCTATAGAAAGTGCCCAAGCGGTAATAGTTTTAGATTGGAAGGATGCAACAAAATGGACAATACAAAATTGGTACCAGCACATGGTGGAACACATCCAGTTTAAATTTATTTATTTATTTGTTTGTTTGTTTGTTTGTTTGTTTGTCTGTTTGTCTGTTTGTCTGTTTGTTTATTTATTCATTCATTCACTCACTCACTCACTCACTCACTTACTTACTTATTTATTTATTTATTGGATTTGTATGCCACCCCTTTCCGTAGACTCGGAATTATGGATATAAAGATGAGTATGATTAATGAAAATAAAGTGCAGGAACTGATGGGACAATGGGACAGGGTTAGAGGTTATGTGGTTACTAGAAGTTGAGACCAAGGTATAAAGAATAAATTGGAATCAATCTATAATTTGTAAATATTGTAATGTTCTTGGTTTAAAATGCTATAAATAAGGTACACCCTCATTTCGTGGAAGGTTCCCACTGAGACTGTGTTTCATGTAGTGTGTATGTGTTATTATTATAAAAAAATCAATAAAAAATTTATTATTAAAAAAAAGACACTTAACAAACCCCCTCCCCCCCAAGCAATCCATTCTAAATATCAAAAGAAAACTGCAGTTTCCTCATAAGGTTTGCCACAAAACTCAATAACACAGGGGTTTCAACCTTTGGAACATATGCACCAAAGACAAATTCCCTGTGTGTGCAATCACACTTGTCCAATAAAGAATTCTATTCTATTCCGTTCTGCTCTGCTCTGCTCTGCTCTATTCTATTCCATTCCATTCCACTCCACTCTACTCTACTCTACTCTATTCTATTCTTGACACTTCCACACAGGACATTGTTTCTCAGATCAGATTTCTTCTTTCTGTTTGCAGGTCACTGGTGCCAAATTGTTATCTGAACTGATTTTCCCCCCAACTCAGTTGCAATGCTGCTCAAATCGACTATGTTTTCATTTTACAATTTCTGACTTTCTTAAAAGTCTGTAGAGATTGTCAGAGCTCTAGGTCCCAAAAGGGCTTTTTTGGGAGGCAACTGGACTTTGTTTTTTCACCAAAGACGTTTCGCTTCTCAGCCAAGAAGCTTCTTCAGCTCTGACAGGAGAGTGGGGAATGAATTCTGAGTTTGTTGTTCTAGGAAACTTGACTGGCAGTTGGTGGGTCTCCTCCCAGTCCTTGGCTTTCCTTCCTCTCTATAGTTGCTAAGCCTTGGTAGTGTTCTAGTGCCATGGTGCATGCGGAGCTACCCTGTTTCCCCGAAAATAAGAGGTACCCCGAAAGTAAGGCATGTCAGAGGTTTTGCAGAATTTGCTAATATAAGGCACCCCCTGAAAATAAGGCGTAGTCAAGTTTACATACGGTACGGTGGAAAAACATATGGTACCATTCAAAGCTGTTCATAGCGGTACCATAATAATGTGGCGTCCCCTGCTGGCCCCTTCCATCACTTTGTACCGTCCAGTACTGTCTCACCGCCAGTACAGTCTCCACTACAGTGTCTAGACTGTAGTTCCTCTGGTGGCCGGAAGCTGCAATAGCGCGAGTGCCGTTGTTTGTGTGTGTGTGTGCCATACTGACAGGTACCGTACCGTAATCAGTGTATTGTACGGAACACTTTCTTTGGAGGTGTCAGCTTTTCTGCCTGTGAATTTGTCTTATTTGAGAAATATAAGGCACCCCCCCGAAAATAAGACGTAGCACAACTTTTGGAGCAAAAATTAATATAAGACAGTGTCTTATTTTCGGGGAAACACGGTATATCTGCCAGCACGTGAGTTGTTGCCCTAGCTCACCTCCAGCATACATGTGCACACCGGCCAACTGATTTTTGGCTCGTAATAAGGCTCTGGGAGGGCAGTTTTCCCCTCTGGAGGGCCTCCTGCGGGAGAGTCTTTGGAGTCTGGGTAGGGCAAAAATTGGGCCTTCTGGGCCCACTGTATGTTGGGGAATGGGGGGATTGTGCACACATGCATGGGGGTCGAACCAGCACGTGGGGGGTTGTGCACATGGGGGGGCATTGAATTATAAGTGTGGGCATCTGCATGCACGCAATAGTGAACCAACCAATGCTCTGGTTCAGCAAGGAAGTGCAAAAATCAGCTTTCAAGGGAAAAAAGTTTCACCAAATAATCAGTGGATCTACACTGATTTTTTTTAAATTTCCACTTTTATTTTTCCATTGCAAAAAATCCCCCAAAAAACTCTTGAAGAAGCAAAGATAGGATACAGAGCAGTGGTGGATTTCTACCAGTTCAATCCGGTTCAGGCAAACTGGTAGCAGCAGCGGTGAAAGGTTCCACCCACCCGCCCAGATGTCATCACGGACATTCTGTGCATGGACAGAAGTGTCACGCATGCACACATGCTCTCATTCCCAAACCAGTAGCAAAGGTAAGTGAAACCCACCACTGGAAGAGAGCACCATTTGAAAGCTGGTTTTTGCACCTCCTTGCTGAAAAGAGTATTGGTTGGTTCATTCTAAATGTTCCTAACAGCTTCAGTGAAGACAGCCACAGTGAATGGCAGGGAACATATCTCAGCTGCAAGTCAAACCATCCTTAGGTTTCCTCAAAGTGCAAGGGCAAGCAGGCATGAAATGATGGCTCCCTGTTAGATTAGATTAGATTTATTGGATTTATATGCCACCCCTCTCTGTAGACTCGGGGCGGCTCACAACAATGGTAAAAAACAGTACATAGTAACAAATCTAATATTTAGCAATCTAAATTACAGTTTTAGGTTAAAAAATCCAAAAGAAACCCCAATATATAAAAAACAAGCACACAGTCGAATCATACACAGAAACTACATGGGCAAGGGGGAGATGTTTCAATTCCCCCATGCCTGACAGTAGAGGTGGGTTTTAAGAAGTTTCCAAAAGGCAAGGAGGGTGGGGGCAATCCTAATCTCTGGGGGGAGCTGGTTCCAGAGGGTCGAGCCACCACATAGAAGGCTCTTCCCCTGGGTCCCACCAGACGACATTGTTTAGTCGACGGGACCCAGAGAAGGCCCACTCTGAGGGACCTAACCGGTCGCTGGGATTCGTGCGGCAGAATGCGGTCCCGGAGATATTCTGGTCTGTTCCCTGGCAGTACCGGTTTTTTTCCCATTCCACCTGGTATTTCCTTACTACATGCTCAAACAGTGTTGCAGTGGAACACCAGTGGCACTGCCATGCAATAATTATCTAGGTATTTGCTCTAAAGAGTTGCCAATACCTGCTGGACTGCATAGTTTAGGATTACTTACTCTGTGCTTATCTACTAATGCTTTGCTCAGTTCCTCCCCACCCCTGGTGCTTAAGGTGACTGATTGAAGGAGGCAGTACCTATTTTGGAAGATGGCAACACCTGCGGTATCAGAGGATAGCTGGGGCTTCAATGACCCCAGTTGAGAGATTATAATTTGTGCTCCTAAAACCATATTTTGCCAGAAATTGCCACCATTCCTAACAATGGATCTTGCCTTGGCAAAATGATAATTGGATTTCTGTCCTAGTTTAGTTCGTATATACCTAATTAGTAAAGGCTGTTCATCCTCATCTGATACATTTGGCTACCTGCCTGCATAGATGATAAGATCAAGCTTAGGGAGTGTTTTAGTCTTCCACTTCCTCAAAGCACAGGAAGCAGGCAGAGAAATATCAAAACTGCTTTTCCAAAGGCAACTGGGTTTTTCCTTGAAAACATTTCACTTCTCATCCAAGAAGCTTCTTTGGTTCTGACCAGGAGCAGGCTACCATTCCCGGCCCTACTGGAACGGGCCAGGAGCGCGTCCCTGCTTCCCCACCTTGGCTGTGTGCATGTGCACGAACACGATTTCGGGGTTTAATCACTTCTGCACAAAAAACCCAGAAATGGACAAACAAGTAAGTGCCCGCTTGCCACTGCCCACCACCATTTGCTACCCCCCCACCACCACCCACTTGCCACGCTCGCCTCTTGCTCTTGGGGTAAACGGAGGCAGCACGGGTGGTGGTGGGAGTCGGCATGAGAGGCAAGCAAGGGGTGAACAGCGGGGGAAGGCAACGCTCGCGGTGGAGCAGGCGTAGGTCCGGGGAAGCGTGCATGCCTGGCATCGCCACCAGTGCTGACCTACGTGCTACATGGCCACCACCGGAACGGCGTTCCCCACCGTTGAGGCTGGGCCCCCCCACTGGTTCTGACTGAATGGGAATAGAAGGATAATCTTTGCAGTCATCTGGTCATTACAATTCTGAAGGTTAGTTGTTAGCTCTTTGAGAATTGTTGAAGCCACTTGGGGGGGGGGGGTACTTATCTGTAGAAACATAGAAACATAGAAGACTGACGGCAGAAAAAGACCTTATGATCCATCTAGTCTGCCCTTATACTATTTTCTGTATTTTATCTTAGGATGGATATCCCAGGCATGTTTAAATTCAGTTACTGTGGATTTATCTACCACATCTGCTGGAAGTTTGTTCCAAGGATCTACTACTCTTTCAGTAAAATAATATTTTCTCATGTTGCTTTTGATCTTTCCCCCAACTAACCTCAGATTGTGTCCCCTTGTTCTTGTGTTCACTTTCCTATTAAAAACACTTCCCTCCTGGACCTTATTTAATCCTTTAACATATTTAAATGTTTCGATCATGTCCCCCCTTTTCCTTCTGTCCTCCAGACTATACAGATTGACTCATTAAGTCTTTCCTGATACGTTTTATGCTTAAGACCTTCCACCATTCTTGTAGCCCGTCTTTGGACCCGTTCAATTTTGTCAATATCTTTTTGTAGGTGAGGTCTCCAGAATTGAACACAGTATTCCAAATGTGGTCTCTGTACCTTCATGGAGGGTTCCTACTAACCGTTGCTACTGATGCGATGCATGCACAGCTCCCAGTGACCAGTGGTTGGGCAGGGGCATCCCGGTGAGATTTTCCTTCTGGGCATGCGCAGGAAGGAAATCTTGCAAGAGGATGCACACATGTGCGAGATTTCAGATTTTTTTTTGCTTCTGCACGTGCACAGAAGCAAAATCTTACTGGGATGCGCCTGGCAGTCATCCAGAGCTTTGCGCACATCACCGGTTTTATTACTGGTGCACAGTGTGGCTCGTACTGGCTAGCAACCCAATACTGCTTCAGTATCATCTGAATCCAAGCGTAATATTCTTTGATCTTGCATTTGGTTTTCAGATAGGGAAGAAAAGTTTGTACTGATTTTTTTTGGAGGCTCTTGCATTTTCTTATTGTTTAATTGATTATCTTTAATTAGTTCACCGTTGTGTTTTTTGGTTCCAGAGTTTCCACTCCTACAATTTCTCATCTGCTTATATTTCACTTAGCACTATGGTGATCTCGTGGGCAGTCAGTACAAGAATCAATCACAACAAGCAGAGCATAGCAAAGAAAGCAAATTTTCATAAAGCTTTATTGACATGACTTGTTTCAGATTTTTTCCCCTTTGGCTTCAAAATCACTTTAGGTCCCTTAGACACCTTGATTCAGAGCTACCAGCAATAAAACCCATACATCTGTGATTCTTCCTCTTTGCCATCTGCTTGGACTTGAGACCATAGTGTACATTCTGAAGAGAGGTTGGATTCAACAGGTTCCGATCAGTTCTGGAGAACCGATAAGATAAATTTTGAGTAGTTTGGAGAACTGGTAAATACCATCCCCTGATTGTCCCCGCCCCCATCTATTCTCTGCCTCCCAAGTCCCAGCTGACTGGGGGGAAATGGGGATTTTGCAGTATCCTTCCCTTGCCATGCCCACCAAGCCACGCCTAAAGAACAAAATTTTGAATCCCACCACTGATTTTATGAATAGACTCTAGCCACCTCATTGGGAAATCAAGGGGATTAAATGTCCCATTCAAGGTTTTCACATGTAAAAACATGTATTGCTTTGGATCTGGATGACACACAAAATATACATTTATTTATTTATTCATTCATTCATTCATTCATTTATTAGATTTGTATGCTTCCCTTCTCCGAAGACTCGGGGTGGCTATCAGGGATCTCTGTGTGTGTGTGTGTGTGTCTGTGTGTGTGTGTGTTTGTGTGTGCAGGTCCTTTCACTTTTTACAAGTTCTCATTCATTGGCACAATCAAATGCTTCAATTGTCCATTTTTCCAGAGCATGGAAAAAGAGTTGGTGCAGGAAATAAGATTTTTTTTCTTGGCATTTCCCAAAAGAGGCAATTTGGGTGGAAGAATTAAGATGTGGCTTTACATATATGCAGCATACAAATCTAATAAATAAATAAGGCTGTGTAATGCTTTGGAAATATTTAATTAAAAAGTATTTCAGAGAGCAAATGTAGTTTAGTCTGCAACTCATTAAAGCCTCTATATTTCTTCCTATATTTCTTCTTTCAACAATTTAAAATTGTTGAAAGAAGATGCTAAATTCATGTTTCTATGTGCACCAAAACAAATCCAATTTTGTAATCAAATTGGAAATGTTGCATTGCTTTTGAGCATGTGTTGAACATATATGAACTGTTTTCAGTGTTATAACCATATGGTGATTTTCCATGAGTGTATGGATGTTTATAGTGTAACATAGTTAAGGATTCCTTCTGTCTAATTTTTGCGCTGAAGACAAAATTCCATTAAATATTTAAGGATATACAATAATACTGTATATTCATTGGAAATGAGCCGGATGTTGGAAAAGGCAAAAGGAGAAGGAGATACCAGAGAATGAAATGATTAGGTAATGTCATTGATTCACTGAACATGAATTTGGACAAACTCTGGGAGACAGTGGAAGACATGCTATGGCATTCTATGATCCATGGGGTGAGACATGACTTAGCGACTGAACAACAACAACACTTAATAGAAAGTTTTAAAGCAAAGGAATTTTCTTTTTTTTTATTCATGTGTTTAAACTTACTTAACAGAGGTGACAGAGAGGGTATTATCTGCTTTGTATTGTTCCATCACAGACGTTTCTCTGACTGCTCATATTTCTTTCCTGGCACAACAGAACCTTGCACAACAGAAGTAAAGCATGATTTCTGCAATGGTGGGATTCATTTTTTTTTTTACTACCAATTCTGTGGATGTGGCTTGGTGGGCGTGGCATTCCCACTCCACTTCAGGGGAAGGATATTGCAATCCCCATTTCCTCCGATCAGCTGGGACTCGGGAGGCAGAGAATAGATGGGGGCAGGGGCAGTCAGATGTGATATTTACCGGCTCTCTGTATTTCTCAAAATTTCTGCTTCTGGTTCTCCAGAACTGGTCAGAACCTGCTGAAACCCACATGGGAAATGAATGTGCCTGTTCACCTTGTGGATCTGTTTTGATAGCCATCTGGCTAAGGATTAAAGGATTCAAAGTCCAGGATACTTGGAAGAACTAGCCTGCAGAATATTTAAATCTAATGTAATACATTCTCTTTATATTTGGCATTCTTCTATAGAATGGGGGAGCATCAATCACTGACAGCATGTTTGTCTCCACATGGATGCATGAGGAATGGATTTGATTTTTATTTTTTTGCTGAAGTAAAGATGTCCTTTATGCCGACCCTGAAACTTTTTTTCAGATTATTTATACAGTGTTCCCTCAATTTTTGTGGGGGATGCGTTCCAAGACCGCCCGCGAAAGTTGAATTTCCGCGAAGTAGAGATGCGGAAGTAAATACACCATTTTTGGCTATGGACAGTATCACAAGCCATCCCTTAACACTTTAAACCCCTAAATTACCATTTCCCAATCCTTTAACAACCATTTACTCACCATTATTACTGGCACTTAACATTGAATAAGACACTTAGTGATCCTGATGTTTATAAACATAATTATTTATTAACAATAATTTTTTTTTGTTATTTATTTGCAAAAATTATTAGTTTGGTGATGACGTATGAAGTCATCGGGCGGGAAAAGCCGTGGTATAGAAAAAAACCTGCGAAGTATTTTTTTAATTAATATTTTTTGAGAAATCGAGGGAACACTGTATATGTAAATTATGGTAATTGGAGGGAAGGGAAAGAGAGTTATTCAAATATAAATTAGTTTCATATATTTCTAATGCAAAGAAGATAGAAAGAAGTAAGAAATCAATAACAAGTTTATTTATCAAGTTAAAATTTGCATATAATAAAAAGACAATTATTTAGAAAAATGATCACCCCTGCCCTCTCTTAGAAACAAAGGTACATACATATATGCAGACACATACAGAACTTTTAAAAGAATTCACTGAATTTTTTTAAAGGAAAATCATGACAAATTCTTCAGCAATTCTGTCCAAGTCAGGATGGACCTAGAATATGTCCAAATGAGGCTCTTTTGTTCAATTGTTGAACCAACTCATTTTAGTTGTTGCCTTAAATAAATATCCACTCACAAAAGCAAGTATTTTGAGACATAATGTTTTATTCAAGACTCCCCCTCCCTGCTCTGGACATTTTCAGATGTGTTCAAACTATAAGATGCTAACTGGGAATTCTGGGAATTGTAGTATCAACAATAATAGATGTAGAATCTTCCTGGGTAAGAAAAGCTGTTTATTAGGAAGAATCTGAAGGGTTAGCTCTTCACAATGAAGTAGAGTTAGAAAATCATCAATACATTCTTTTGTTTGGGAACATTAGACAGTGATGCTGTCTCTTCTGAAAATATAATTTAGCAAGGAAGGAATTTCTTGCTTCCTGCTTCATTTTGCAAATCAAGAGTTCTGGGTTCAAATTCCTTTTTAAAAAAATCAATAATTACTGAATAATCCCCGTAGCTCTTGAAGATACTATATATTTCACTTCCTTTTCCTTCTTTGAAATGTCCACCTACCAAAATTCAACCAGTTTCATTAGAGTTCCATCTCAACTTCTCATCTTACCAAAAAGGACAAAAATGAAAAATATTTTTTTAATAATTTACACAATCTGGAGGAAGAGGTGTTCCACTTAAGTTCTTGGGCAGATAACCATTGAAACCACTCTGGATATGCCAAGGGTGAAGCACAGGAAATTTCTTTGCCCAAAATATAGGGTGTCTTTTCATGACAATCACTTTTTGTTGGCAATCTGGTTTTCCAGTTGATCGAGTCTCGCCATCATCTGAGCAAGTGCTTGCATTAAGGAAGCCAAAACAGAGATAATGTGAAGATACAATGTTGAATGGCAGGGAACATATCTCAGCTGCAAGTCAGACAATCCTTAGGTTTCCTCAAAGTGCAAACACATCATGTGTTTGCACTTTGTGTGTAAGCACCAGGGGTGGATTCCTCCCGGTTTGGACCAGTTTGCCCAAACTGGTAGCAAATTGCTAGCTTGATGTCACAATGATGTCAAGGAACTGATATCACAATGATGTCAAGGAACTGGTTCGGTTGGTGCTGATTGGTGGCCATTTTTTTTAATTTTGGGGGAAAAATTTTTCCAGGGTTTTCTTATTCTGTGCATGCACAGAAACTGACTTTCTGGCACTGCACATGTGTCGGCATCTTGTTTTCAGCTTTTTTTAAAAAAAATTATTTTACTTTTTGGCGCTGAGTATTTGAGGCATGCTACATGACGCAGGAGGAAGCGAACTGGTAGCAAAGTAAGTTAGAACCCACACCTGGTAAGCACTAAACTATATTCAACCCATTATCCACTGAATCCTCAAATAGCAGCAGCAGCAGCAGAGTTGGAAGGGACATTGGAGGTCTTCTAGTCCAACTCCCTGCTTAGGAGGAAACTCTACACTACTTCAGATAAATGGTTATCCAACACCTTCCTAAAAACTTCCAGTGTTGGAGCATTCACAACTTCTGGAAGCAAGTTGTCCAACTTATTAATTGTTCTAATGGTCAGGAAATTTCTCCTTAGTTCTAAGTTGCTTCTCTCCTTGAATAGTTTCTACCCATTGCATCTTATTCTACCCTCAGTTGCTTTGGAGAAGAGGTTGACTCCCTCTTCTTTGTGGTAACCTCTGAGATATTGGAACACATTAAACTAGACATACCCAGTTCCTGCAACCGTTCTTATGTTTTAGCCCCCAGTCCCCTAATCATCTTTGCTGCTCTTCTCTGCACTCTTTCTAGAGCAGACCTGGGCAAGGGGTGGCCCGTGGGCTGCATCCGGCCCACCCGCCATCTGTGACCAGCCCGCCCTCTCTCTGTGACCGGTCCGCGGCAGTCGGGGTCCGCTCCACTGCGAGGATGAAAGAGCTCACCGCATCTGCCAGGACTCCTCCGGTTCCTGCTTTCCTGATGAATCATGAGGAAAGCAGGAACCGGAAGAGTCCCGGCAGATGCGGTGAGCACTTTCGTCCTCACACTGGAGTGGACTCCAACCTCCTACTGAGAGCAGCCGAGCACAGAAACCACGCAAACACTCCAGCGCAGTGACTGTGGTGCACCGTGTTGCCGTAAAGCAAACAATTAGGGGTCTGTAGGGTGGGTCTGGGTGTTTAGGTCAGGCCAGGGTCTGGGTCTTTACAGTATTGGGTAGAACTCTAAAACCATCCCAATTTGCCCCATGGCAAAATTAATTGCCCACCCCTGTTTTAGAGTCTCAACATGCTTTTTATATCATGGTGATTAAAACTGAATGCAGTATTCCTAGTGTGGCCTTATAGGCATTATAAAGTGGTATTAACACTTAATATTAATAGAGTTGTAAGGGACCTTGCAAGTCACTAGTCCAAGCCCCTGCCCAAGCAGGAAACCCTACATCTGCCCCTACCTAAGATCAAACTCACAACCTCCTGACTGTGAGCCAGGAGCTCTAGGCCACAGCAACTTCAAGTGAACTTGATTGTATCCCTCTGTTAATGCAGCCTATAACTGTGTTGGCTTTTTTTGGCAGCTGCTGCACACTGCAAGCTCACTAACACTTGCTGTATTAGTTCCTAGAAATCTAGCATACATTTTTTTACTTTTATTATATAGTTTATTGAATGGTTCCCTAAATCTTCATTTTTCAAAAAAGTTGCAGACATTCAAAGTAAAAAGATCAAATTTTGCTAGAAAGGTAGATTTGAACAACTTTCCTATTTAAACTTCCCAATTTCTCCAATCACACATTCTGTGCAAGTTACACTATTTAAAGGATATTTTTATTGGTGAGGTCTTGTAGGATTTCAATAGTGTTTGACTGGAATTGTACGAGAGCTGCACATTCACATGGGCTACGGATTTCAGTTGTTCCTGTGCCCTCCTCTGAAATATAACAAAATTAATTAGAAACATAGACATCTATGCATGAACCAGAGGCCCCCAAACCCTAGAACAACCTTATATAAATCGATCTAATAGGCCCATTTGGGAGGGTTCACACATAATAATAATAATAAGTTTGGTTTATTTTAACCATGGGCTTCTTCAACCATATGCGTAATAAATCATAGTTTAAAACCATAAAGTTGTTGTGCTTATTTAAGGACTCTGAAATACATTTAATGATGAGTGTTTTTGTATGTATGACTACTTCAGCTTCAACCGCAACAACACAAGAGCACTCAACAGATTCAAACTTAATATTAACCGCTCCAAACTTGACTGTAAAAAATATGACTTTAACAATCGAGTTGTCGAAGCGTGGAACTCATTACCGGACTCAATAGTGTCAACTCCCAACCCCCAACACTTCTCCCTTAGACTCTCCACGATTGACCTCTCCAGGTTCCTAAGAGGCCAGTAAGGGGTGTATATAAGTGCACTGATGTGCCTATCATCCCCTGTCCAATTGTCTTTCCTTATCTTATATATCATACATATTCTCTCCTTATCTATCTATCTATCATCTATCTATCTATCTATCTATCTATCTATCTATCTATATCATATATATTCTCTCCTTATCTCTTATATCATATATATTCTCTCCCTCCCATCTACTTCTCTTCTTCTTTACTTTCTATCTTTATATATATTACTTAATGTCTATTCTCTTCCATATGTATTGTATATTGGACAAAGAAATAAATAAATAAAATAAAATAAAGTACATGTAATAAGACTTGCCCAAGGCTATAATTATGGTGTGAGGCAAGTTGATAAACAATTCTTTGCTGCTTCAGATTAGAACCTCTTTTTGTTATGCTAACTAACCTGGATCTTGAGTGATAGTTAGAACAACATATAGACCAAGATGCAAAATGGACAAGCTACTCCTGGGTTTTACTGAAACATGTCATCTAAATACTGAAAGCTGTAATATCTTACCTGGGCAGATACTGAGTTTGAGATTGTCAACTATATGACTCATGGTGTTGAAATCTGCTGAATATGAGAAATGTTGATCCACTGGCTTAGAAGCAATTTCTCTCAGCTCTTCCTCGACAGCTTTACCAACACCAACTGCAAACATGACGATTCCTGCAAATCCATCAACATACAGTAAGAACAGTAAGTGCAGAACAGCAGCCTGGTGCTTCAAGCTATAGTCAACCATTAATTCTGTTTTTACAGCCACTGGAACAAAGAGTTAAATAAAATCAAGTTTCCTTCTCACAACCATTAGGAGGAAATAGAAAACTGAATCTTTGCACAAAGTCTGTCCACTTTGCACTCTTAGCTCACAATCTCTACCATCATCTTCCTTCCAAAATGCTGGCTGTTTCAATAATCAAAACTCAAAAGACTTTGAAGGATTCAAGCAGCTGTATCTGCTGGGATTTTGGACCATCTGAGCCTCAATAGGACAATTAGTCCTATCCGTGACATGAAGATATTGACCGAATTAACTTAGAAACTGATGACTGGGTCAAATATTGTACTCTTGAAAGCACCGTAACAGATTCTTGGATTGCAGTTGCTTTAACTTGTGGTTTAGATGGAAATGGGAGCCCCTTCACATTATCTACAGCACTGATTTTTCAAAAAGTAGCTAAATTTTGCTAAGTATAGAGAATTGACAAATACTGGCATCTTCTACTAACATGTTTTAATATGGTCTTATGGAAGCCTAGCCAGGTTTTTTAAAAAAATATTCTCTTCACCAGCTCCCAGACCAGTGTCAGGGATTGAAAATTGGGGAGTTGCTCATTAATGCCATTGTACCTCTTGTCTTCTGACAGAGAGCTTATTCAGGTGCTATTAGAATCATTCCCTTTTACAGTGATGTGCAAGTGTTGCAACACAGATATCAGAAACAGTTCAAAATAGCAATAGCACTTAGACTTATATACTGCTTCACAGTACTTTACAGCCCTCTTTAAGCAGTTTACAGAGTCTGTGTCCTTATTTTACCCACCTCGGAAGGATGGAAGGATGAGTCAATTCTTCAGCCTGGTGAGATTTGAACTGGTGCACTGCAGCCAGCAGTCAGGTTGCAGTACTGCACTCTAACCACTGCCCCACCAAGGCTCACCTTGGATGGAGGAAAAATGTTTTTTTTTTCATTGTTCTTTCTTTAACAAACAAGTAACCAAAACCCTGGTAAATATGACCCTACAGGGCAAAACAATGTAGAAAAATGCTTTTAAGCATAGTTAAACATTATATATAAATGCATATATTGTGACATGCATATATGCATCTATTCTAAGTGGATTAGAAACACATGCTAATGTCTTTAAATTGAAGTATTTGTGTGAATGTTTATTTTAAACTGCACCTTAATTGGTAAATGGGGTGAACATATTGGGGGGAAAGCTGACACATATACCTCATCCTTCAGAAATTATTTATTTGCTTGCTTGTTTGTTAGTTATATCAAACTAGTAAAAAAAGGCTTAGAGGAGCTCATTAAGGATCTAAAAATGGTGAAAATCTTGCCTTAATAGCAATAGCACTTAGACTTACCTACATACCACTTCACAATGCTTGACAATCCACTTTAAGGGGTTTACAGAGTCAGAATATGGTCCCAACAGTCTGGGTTATCATTTTACCTACCTTGGAAGGATGGAGGACTAGGTTATGTTAAATATTAAGACAATGCTAATATTAACTACCCTGTTTAATGAATTCACTGCTAACAAAGAATATAAGATAGTAAATAATGTTATTTTCTTTGGTTTAGGAATAGATAAAGATGAATAATGTGTTTGAAAAGTAAAGATAACAACAACTTGGATATTCCAATTGTAGATTTGGAAATAGTTGGTAAGAGTATCATGGAAACACCATAAATCGGCTCTGGATCAAATAAAGGCTAATTGTTTCCCTGAGACAATAATTTATAAGGAGAAATTCCCTCTTTGGATATACTGTAGAATACAAACACTTGATGTATTGGGGAAAAAATAACAATGGCTGGCAAGATTGAGGGGAATAACAGTGTGGATGGACTTGTGGATAGATATCACAATGACAAATTGCCATTAGGACAAAACAATATAGGGGTTATTTGTACAATCAAGTTGCCCTCAATTTACAATCAACTGCTTAGGATTCTAAAGCAAACAGCCATCTACACTGAGTAGCAGCAATATAGGAACATTATCACTTTAGTGACAATAGCAAAGACATTATTTCATTATGCATGGGAAAAGGCACTGGTGTATCGTTCTTCTATTTCACTAACAAAAACCCCTCACATAGATGGATACTATAAGTTTAATAGTGTCACTGTAAAGTAGTTGATGATATAAGTGCCAGATTATAAACATTTCAGATTGGGTGCTACTGCGAAAAGGTTGAGGTCCTTTTGGAGTACTAATGGCACTTATTAGTACTTAATTTACTAAATTAGAGCCCTATCAATCTCAAATTGCTGACATTATGATGCAGAAAGGCCAATCTTAAATTTCAAAGAGAGAATTGTTGTATAGGAGGACACGAACGTAAAAATCATGAACACAGGAAAGCTAAAAAACTCAAATATGGACTAACTACACAAGGAAATCTCAGGCATCAGTGAATTGAAATGGGCTGAAATTGAACATTTGATGCCAAATTGATGCCACACTGTTTATTATTCAGAGCATGAAAAGCAAAGAAGGAACAGTATGACTTTTATAGTCAGGATAGATATAGCAAAGACAGGGCTTGGGTATACAATCTGTAGCTGAACAATATCAATTAGACTTCATGAACAATCCTTCCATATGATGATTATCCGGGTTTATTCTCCAATAGCTGTCGAAGAAGGCTGGTGACTTTTGTAGTTTAGTAGTTGCAGGATCCAGTCTGGTCCCAGTGACTAACTCAGATTGGATTCTGTAACATTATCCAGGGACATGCATATTTGCCTTCATTGGTGAGTTTGGTAGTCATGTACAATTTGAAACTGGCAAAACAAGTTGTGCTGCTTGTGGTTAAAGACAGCTAGAATAGCAAGAAGGAAAATATAGATGGACCATATGGCCTAGCAAACAGAAAGGATGCAAAGAATATTTTATCCATCCAACAACTTCCCAATTGCTAACATAATTTTCAAACAACCAAAGTGACACATACATACAGATGGGTACGCAGAAATTAAATTGACTTTTACCACTCTGAGTTGCCCTGAGGTAAGATGGGTAACCAACAAATTTTACAAATAAATAAAGGTGTAGCCAGGATCTGACGATAGAACAGATCATGGCTGTTGTGTGCCACTTGAGATCACAGTGTCAGACAAACAGATGTATAAATTAATTAAATGAATAAATAAGTGCATATCTACAAAGATCTGAATCATGTACACAATGATCTTCCCCCTGAGACTCTGAAAATGAAAGTTAGAAGAAGAATAGAAGGAGTATTGACACTTTAAAACTTTGGATACGTCTTCTGGGAATGCACACCCAAGAAAATAAATAAACAGATCTTAAAACAAATCAATGCAGAATGCTCACTCAAGATATAAATCACCAGACTCAAATTATCACATTTTGGACATATGCAAAGAGCCAGCTCCTTTGAGAATTCTCTGTTCACTTGGTCACACTTAATGCTTTTGGCCATTCTAGAGGATGGGGGGAGCAAGGGTAGAAAGTCTGGATCAGCTTCAGTGAGACATAAGGAATTTGAATCCAAAACTAACACTGGCAATGGGAAAAAAAACATTTTCCTTAATTTTCGGTTCAACCACAAAACATGAGCTGTCTATCTGTTTCATCACTTGCAATTTTAATAACTGCCAAAAAAGCAATATCAGTGTCTCGGGGTTGTTGTTGTTGTTGTTGTTTTTTACTGTTACAGTAATCTGAAATTCTTATACATTTTTCCTTTGGCAATAACATGAGGAAATTAGAAAATTGACTAATAACCACAAAAACCTGGCTCAAAAGAGATGGAATCCATATAAGGAAACACCATCAATATAAACATAGTTATTACTTTTAAAGGAATAAAATAGGAGGAGATATCTGAGAATCACACTTATACCAGATAGGAATCATTGGACTAGATCAGGATTGAAATCTGGTTAAAATAGAAAAACAGAGTTGGAAGTGACCTTGAGTGTCTTCTAGTCCAACCCAATACAGGAAATCCTATACCGCTTCAGACATATAGTTATCCAATCTCTTCTTTAAAACTTCTAATGTTGGAGGATTTACAACTTCTGGAGGCAAGTTTTTCCACTGATTGTTGTATTTAACTCCCATCATCCCTGGTCATGGTGAATAAGGAACTAGAGTCCAAGGAGCATCCAGATGTTGCATTCCATCTCATGCCCAGCTGGACAATCTAGTTCTAAAATAATGGCAGCATCCTATTTTCCAGTTCAAATTTTTAAAAAAGGCTTGTCCAAATTTATATAATTGAGTCTTTCATTACTTGATGTTTGCAAGATATATTATGCACCTCTCATAAATTTCAGCTGGAATGATGGTTGGGATATTTGAAAGTTAGACATAGAAACACTGAGAATAGTAACTTGCTAATTATTTTATTAAGTCCTGACACTGGAACCTGCAGATAAATTCATTCTGCCACTGGATAAATGATCAATGTGTTATGCAAAGCTTTCAAGAAATACTTCAATTTTAAGGCCTAACAATAAAGCATCATTTCTAAGCTCTTCTGGAGATGATAGGAATTCCAAACAATTCCTATAGTTGAAAGAGCAATGGAACTGTTGATTGAGGCATTGCAAATAACTTGGTTAAGAACTATACAGCTTCTATGTCACAAAGCACCTCAATCACGTGAAACCCAACCACTTCACACAAGCTTAGTGATCAAACTGTTGTTCAAAAGAAGGCTATAATTTAGTATATCTCTGTCATGGGTTATAATAAAATGTGTCCATTTGGGAGGTATTCTCATGGATTAAACCAGTTCAGAGCCATTTATTATACTATCTATATCACCACCATCTGTGCAATTATGAATAATAGTGTTGCAATCTATTAAATACATTGTAAACATAGAAAGAGCTGACGTGTTATAGAGTTTAAAGTACCACATTATGATAGGGCAGATCCAAGCACAATTATACCATCTGCCATGGAAACTCAATGGTTTATTATTATTATTATTATTATTTATTATTTATTAGATTTGTATGCCACCCTTCTCTGGAGACTTGGGGTGGCTCACATGAGGCAGTCATTCTTTCGCAGCGCAACTACTCTTGCAAGGTTGTTAATGTGAAGGAAAATTGGACAAAAGAATCAGAATTAGAATAACAGAGTTGGAAGGGAACTTGGAGGTCTTCCAGTCCAACCCCCTGCTCAAGCTCAAAGAGATGCTATACCATTCTAGACAAGAGGCTGTCTAGTCTCTCCCAAAAAGCCTCCATGATGGAGCACCAACAACCTCTGAAGGTAAGCCATTACACTGGTTAATTGTTCTCAGTGTTAGGAAATTTAAATGTTTGATTTAATTTTAAAATTGTTATTAATTTATTAATTTAAAAATAAATTTGATTTTAAAAATTAATTTAAAATTTTAAAAAATTAATTTAATTTAAAATCAGAAAGCATTTATATATGCTACTTTCTGCTCCTGGAGGAAAGGCAAGATATGAACCTAACAAACAATGCAAATATATCATAGAAACATAGAAGATTGACGGCAGAAAAAGACCTCATGATCCATCTAGTCTTCCCTTATACTATTTCCTGTATTTTATCTTAGGATGGATATATGTTTATCCCAGGCATGTTTAAATTCAGTTACTGTGGATTTATCAACCACGTCTGCTGGTTTCAGTAGAAATATTATTTCAGTAAAATAATATTTTCTCATGTTGCTTTTGATCTTTCCCCCAACTAACTTCAGATTGTGTCTCCTTGTTCTTGTGTTCACTTTCTTATTAAAAACACTTCCCTCCTGGACCTTAATTAACCCCTTAACATATTTAAATGTTTCGATCATGTCCCCCCTTTTCCTTCTGTCCTCCAGACTATACAGATTGAGTTCATTAAGTCTTTCCTGACACGTTTTATGCTTAAGACCTTCCACCATTCTTGTAGCCCGTCTTTGGACCCGTTCAATTTTGTCAATATCTTTTTGTAGGTGAGGTCTCCAGAACTGAACACAGTATTCCAAATGTGGTCTCACCGGCGCTCTCTATAGCGGGATCACAATCTCCCTCTTCCTGCTTGTTATACCTCTAGCTATGCAGCCAAGCATCCTACTTGCTTTCCCTATCACATTTTCCATGAATTGACTTACCTGATTCTTTTGCTTTTCTAGCCCATTCTGAGATGTCATCCTGAGAGCGCCCATCCGTAAAGACCAGGCCAATCCTGGGAATGTTCTGAGAAAGAGGCCGGGCACCTTCTGCCTCGGAGAAGCTGTGTTCCACCATGTGCTTGAGAGCCAGGCCTGTCATGGTGCCCTTTTCCATGTACTGCACTCTTCGAACAGCTTCCTTAATATCATCTGCTGTTGTGAATTTGTTGAGTGGGAACTCAGTGCGCACTCGGCTAGAATACTGAACCAGCCCCACATGGGTGCCTTGAGGGGACACGTCCAAGAAATCCACTATCTGGTTGACAAATTGTTTCACCAGCTCAAAATTCTGAGGACGGACACTCTTCGATCCATCGATGACCATCACCAAGTCAATGTGGCCTGTGTGGCACTCTATTGCCCAGGGGGGGGAAAAAGGTGAGATGAGGCAGTTTTGATTTTGACTTTAAGAAAGAAAAAGAAAAGAAAGACAATTCCCTGGGAACCCCTGGCAGATAGCTGCTACAGATTAAAGAGAATGTCCTACCAATCTTGTACTTCTTGCCCCCAAAAGCTTTGGAAATTCTCTCTCAAGTTATCATTCAAAGGAATGGTAGCATGCAGGTTGGAGACAATTATTGTTCATAAAATGACCTGAAATTTTAATTGACCTGCAATTGCTTAATTCATTTATAGGAACTAAAAATGTAATGCCTGCGGTCCTTCATGCCTTTCCCTACTACAAGGCCTCGTTTTTAAGCAATTGCTTCTTCTTTTTGTGGGTGTCCCTGGAAGCAGCAAAGAAGGCTGAGATGAAAGGTGGATCAGGATGTCATAATGCAAATTCCGTAGGCATTTACTTGCACCAACCATAACAACAATCAAAGGTAGGATTTGCATCATGATGCCACAACATGAATTATTGTCATGTTTGGATTCTGGTGACCTGCAGGTAGTCCTTGACTTACAATCACATATTTAGCCACTGTCTGAAGCCACAATGGCATTGAAAAAAGTGACTTACAACTAGATTTTGCACTTAAAAATTGACACAGCATCCCCATGGTCATGTGTTCAAGACCTTGGCAACTAGCATGTATATATGATTGTTGCAATGTCTTGGGATCATGTCAGGAGTGAAATGATCCTTGTTCACACGTGTCTATCGGTCGTCAGAGAGCTGCTCGCGAAGGGTGTGTGAGGCTCCGCCCACCTCCCCAAACACCGCAATTTCAGTTCTTTTAACTTCTGCATATGTGCAAAATGTTCTGTGCATGAGAATGGGTAAAAGAACTCAAATGGTGGTGTCTGGGTAGGTGGGCAGAGTCTCAAACTCCCTTTGCTACTGGCTCTCCGATGATCGACAGGCACAAGTGAACTGGGAGCATTTCATCCCTGGATCATGTAGTCATAATCTGAAACCTTTCCTGTTGGCTTCTGACAAAAAGTCAATGGGGGAAGCTGGATTCCACTTAGTGATCACACAATCCACTTAATGACTGTACTGACTTGCTTAACAGCCATGCAAAAAAGGTTGAAAAACCAGGCATGACTCACTTACCAATTGCTAGCTTACCAACAGAATTTCTGGTCTCAATTGTGATCATAAATTGAGGACTACCCGTATTTTTGCTTCTGATGTTTTTGAGTGTTTCTTTGTCACAGAAGTTAAGGTTGTTCCTTTGCCTACTCACTGTTAAGCAGTTGTTCAAATTCACCTTTCTAGAAGTAAGTTAATTACCATAGGGCACCAGCTTCTCAGTAAATCAGGCAAGTTCACATATGCCAAAGGGATTAAGATCGTGATACAGTGGTCCCTCTACCTAAGAATGCCTGTACTTACGAACTTTTCTAGATAAGAACAGGGTGTTCAAGATTGTTTTGTCTCTTCTCAAGAACCATTTTCCACTTACAAATCAGAGCCTCTGAAACTGTAACCGGAAAAGGCAGGGAGAAGCTTCCATGGGGCCTTTCTAGGAATCTCCTAGGAGGAAACAGGGCCGGAAGAGGCAGGGAGAAGCCATTGTGGGGCCTCTCTAGGAATCTCCTAGGAGGAAACAGGGCCTCCACCCTCCCTTTGTTTTCCCCAATCACATTCATTATTTGCTTTTACACTGATTCCTATGGAGAAAATTGCTTCTTCTTACAAACTTTTCTACTTAAGAACCTGGTCACAGAAAAAATTAAGTTCATAAGTAGAAGTACCACTGTACCACAATCCAATCAGAACATGTAAAGCCAAAATAGTCACTCACGTCAGTTCCTCTTTCATTCACAGAGGTGGCTAAATAAAAAGGACTCTAAATACCATTGGCATAATTTAAATCAGATTCTCTGCATCCAAATCACTGGAATTTTGTCTGACTTTCTTTCAGACACTAGCTCATATTAGATCAAGCTTTGTTTTTCCTACTAACCCTTTGGGGTTGCATGGGAACTATATCTGTCTCTAACTCTAGCCAAGGCTGATATATCGAATGTGCTTTATACATCAAAATGTTTGCATGTCCCTTCATTGAATTGTATGCCCAAGCTTTCTGCCAGATTATAAGGGGATCAAGTAGTCCTTTCATTCTTTCACCACAAATCCTAAAAGCATTTCTCAATCTAATGCATTTTTTCTTCTTCAAAGCCATGGTGCTTACTCTGGGACATCCAGTAAGCTCCAGAAAGAAATATAACTGTCAAGATGACGTAGGTTTTTAAGCCATCTCTATGGCTACTTTTCATGAGATGCTTAGCTGGGGAAAATACCCAATACATTGGAGGAGCTTTTTATCAAGCTTTTTATTAAGAACTTGATACTCACTGTTACAGGTCTTCTTATCTGCTTGCAGTTGTTGACCTTCTGGGCAGACACAATGGTAAGAGCCAGACGTACTGAGACATTTAAATTCACATCCATGCTCTACAGTATTGCAGAGATCATTGGCTGAAATACCAATAAGAAGCATGTAATGCATCACTCAGAAAATATATTTTGCCAAATAGGGGAACCTTTATATGTGCCAAACTACAGTTGCCTTCGTCCACAGTCAGATTGTGAAATAGCTGCATTATGGTTGAATAATGACTTGTGCAGTGTAATAAATAGAAGTTATTGTTATTGTTGTTATTTCTGGTTTTCTCAAATATCTTTCAAAAATAAACATGAGTAAGATCTTTAACAAATATCCAGGTTGGTTCATCTAAAGGGACCATGTGTCCTTTATTACGAAAGATATTCTTTATTTCAGAAAGTTGTCCTTTAAATTTGTGTCATTACTTATTTTCCCAGTTTTGCTCTTGAATTTTCCTTTGTAAAGCAAAGTTATAAACATAAACCATTATTTTTCTTATGCTCTTGAACTTCTTTCAGGTTCAGATATTTTCCCCCAAAGTTTGTTTTTGATTTTTATTTTTTCCCCAAGAAAATGGAGCCACCGTAACTAAAAGTAATGCTGAAATATCATATTCTTAAGAGGATGATAAGGGACATCCCATACAAGCCTTGTCACTTGTACAAAAGTGTCCCCTACATTTTATTCATTTTACAAAGAGCCATAACATCTGCTTAGACAAGTTAGGGCAGTATGTATGATATAACATAATCATTGCAACACAACCACTACTGTCCGCTAAAATCATACTGAAAATATAAATGATAAAATACTGTACCCATAAATTTTAATCTGAAAACCTGGTTAAATAGCAAGGAGAGGGGAGGGGAGGGGAGGAAGGGAGGGGAGAGAGGAGAAGCTTTTCTAGGGCTGCTATAGAAAAGACCTGCCTTCTTTCCTTCATCTTTCATAGAAACAGGTCCTCTCTCAGTCAACTCACAGGATAGACAGAACCATTCTGAGAAAAATGGTTCCTAATAAAACCTGTATCACAACAGAGAGCTTTATGGGTAATTATTAGCACTTTGAAATGGACCCAGAAGCCTATCAACAAACAGTGCAGGTATTATTCTGGTGTTCAGGTGTTATTCTGACTAGCAGGTTTCATCAGCTAACATAATCATTCCATTCTGGACCAGTTTTACCTTCTGAACTGCCTTTGAAAGTGGCACCAACTAAAGCACACTCCAACAGTCCAAATATTTGGTGGTAAGGATATGATCCAGTACTTCCGGGAGGACATAAGTGGCATACCAGCTAAAGATGGGCAAACATATAGCCATAGTTTCTATCTGATGTTCAAGCAGATGCTATGATTAATCCAGACCATGGATCTGCAGTTTCAGAAGAAGGAAGACCCCACCTAAGCTAATCCTGCAACCAAGGTTTCTTAAAAACCCAGAATTCTAAGACAAACAGTATATCCAGCTTGCTAGTGCTCGTTTCTTTCCACTCAATCCATCAGAGGCTCTAGACATTGGTTCAAGATTTCCACAACATCTCTGGCCAGGCATGGAGTGGTGATAATACCATTATTAAGTACCATCTGTCACGCTGAGAATTGCCAGCCAACAGAGACATTCAGTAGTTAAAGAGTTAATGTGTGTTTTCCCTCTGATCACACACCCCCTCTTACATCACTCCCACAATCCTTATCCTTTCTACACGCCACATCCGTCTGCTTGCGTAAGCAGGCACATTCCAATCTATACTCTTCTGTGTGTTCAGCCATGTTCCGCTAGCTTGATAAAGTGCCGCTTCTTGGCACAATGCATTTTTATTCTGTTTACTAAATAAAGTTTGTTTTTACTCCTGATTCCTGCCTGCCGAGTCTACTAATTAAAAATCCATCGCGACATGGCAGCAGAGGATGGTTTGTTTATTTTTAAACTAATCAGGCAGAAATGCCTGCAAGAAGATTTACAAACATGGAGGCTTCGGCAGATGCAGACGCTGCTACAGAAAGATGTACAATTTCAGCCGAACAGCTACCTAACTTCACTTCAAAGCAACAGATAAGTGAAATTCCTAATCTGCTTCTTTTAACTGAACGTATAAATCCTAGTCTGCAAGAGAATTTGCCAGAATTGAGAGACAGTCAAACTGTCCCTGATATTACCAGTTCTTCTGAAAAGCAAAAAGCATTTCTCTGTGAAAAACAATGCTCTTTGAAAACAAATGTTTTGAATCTTGAACTTAGCAAGCAGGCTAATTTAAAATGCTGTATCGAAGACACAGAAAATGTTTTGAGTCTTGAGCGAAGCGAGCAAACTAATGTTTTGAATTCTTATCAGCTAGAAGAAATGCCAAATATTCTTGAAGCTCTGCCAGAGCTCAAAGTTAATAAAAACCAGGTGTTGATAAAGCTTTCCGAACTAGCTTCACAAGAATGCCAGTCCTCCTTACAATGTATTGACGTGCAAACTGCAAATGTTTTAGCAAATAATTTGAGACTTGAAATTAATATGATGCAGAAATCTTTATTACAATTGAAGCTAGAGAAGAATGCATATAGTACTGAATTGATCAGAAAACAGATTATACTTGATAAGATAATAAGCTTGCAGTTAATGTTTTGCCAAGAAGAAATATGTGGTTTACCAGAACAAAGGAAGAAAATGGAGACTGTACAAAGACAGTCTGATGAGGTCACGCATTCCTTAGCATTCAAGGAACTAGGTGCAGCACCACCCAGTGGCCAAATTATGCAACTGCACCAAAATGTTGTTTTATTGCCAGAAGGTTCAGAAACGTCATCCAGTGACCATTTTAAGCAATACTGGTCACCAGAAAATTTAGATGGCCAGAAAAATGTTGATTTGCGCCAAGAGGATTTCTTTTTAGATTTCCAAATGAACAAAGAAGCTTCAGCAGAACAATTCTATTCTGCAGACAAAGAAAGGTTTGTACCTCAACAGACATTTTTGCAACAAATACCCCAACCAAGTCAAGGGGTGCAATTATCACAGGTACAACCACCACAAGTTCCTGCTACATCCGTGCAACCAGCGCAAATTCTACTTCAGTCGGCTCAGCCATTATTGGCACCACGTCCTCAACTACAGAAACAGATGCCGGCTGCAACTCAAGAGCAATTTTCCGCCTTGACGCCATTAAAAGAAGAAGAAGGCATTAATTTGGAACGCAGGAGTCCCAGTAACTCCAAATCAGCTCAACGAGATTCCGAAGGCGAATCACACTCTACAATCAATACCGTGCTTCTTAAAAATGTTCCTGATTCAAATTGTGAGTACAGCACAAAACATTTATGGACTTTAGATAGTGGAGCTGCTTTTCACATTACTCACCAAAGAGAACTTTTTACTGAATTACATGAATCTAACATAAAGGAGGTGTATGGATTCTCAAATAACCTATCCCGAGTCGAAGGAGAAGGAACTATCTACATAGATGAACTAGACCAGATGATTCCACGCATTCTCTACATTCCAAAATCTGAAAGCAACATACTCAGCCTTCATCGCCTAAACCAAGACTTAGGCTACAAAGCTATGCTCCTGAACTATGATATCCACATTATTAGAAATGGAACTGTTGTCGCACATGCCACTCCGATTGGTGGTGTTTTCTACCTGAAGCCAAATTTTCGTTCACTGGTAGATGTAAGTATAAGCGTTCCAAACCATGAAAGCGCAGGCTCAGAGAGAAAACCTGCTGCTATTATAAAATCAGAGGCTCATAAAGCCAATGAATCTCAAGGTGTTCCGCATAATGTTGCAAATGCTAAACCTGTACTAACAAATAAACCTTTTCATTCCAGGTGCATCCACCGTTGGCATCGATGCTTGGGCCATGCCTCATATGATGTTTTATCCAAGATGCCCGAGTGCGTGAACGGTTTCAAAGTCGATAGTAATTGTCCAATTTATCTTGATTGTTTTGTTTGTAACAAATCTAAATCAAAAGCTTCCCCCATTGCTAAGCATGCCCTTTGTTTGTCTTCACGCATTTTCGATTTGGTTCATACCGACATTGTCGGTCCATTTCGGCCTACTAGGGGTAACAATAAGTATTTCTTAACAATTGTTGATAGTTTTTCTCGATATGGTTTTGTGTATCTAATGAAACAGAAATCAGAGACGTTTCAGATCTTTACAGACTTTGCTGCAAAGGTCTTCAATCAATTCGGTGTCCGTATCAGAAGAATCCAAAGTGATCGTGGTGGTGAGTTCATGTCTCAGCGATTCCAGAACTGGATGAGACGCAAAGGAATACGGCACCAAGCTTCAGCCCCTTACACTCCTCAGCACAACGGGATTGTTGAGAGATGCCAAGGCGTTCTACAGACTACGTATCTCTGTCTCCTAGAAGACGCTGATCTCGACAATGCTTACTGGGGCGAAGCACTAAGGTATGCAAACTACCTTGTTAATCGTACTTGGAGCAGTGTTTTAAAACAAACTCCGTACCACATGTTCTATGGGAAGAAACCTGACATTCAAAACCTTCACATTTTTGGCTTGTATGCCATGGTTAACATTCCACTGGCTCAAAGAAAGAAGGGCGGTCCAGTGGCACAAAGACTGAGATTTATAGGTTTTGATGAAAGTTCCAAGTACTACAAATTTACTGACTCTAACTACAGAGCTATTGTTTCCAATTCAGCTAAATTTGAGGAAGATACAAATTGTCCAGAATACACAGTAATGATACTTCAGTTTATTTTCCTAAAGATGTTCAAGGTACAGCGCAACCTGACTCTCAGATGGCTGTTCCAGATGTTCCAGTTGTTCCAGATGTTCCAGTTGTTCCAGATGTACAGTCTTCACCAGTCGCAGATGATGCTACTAGTGATGTAAATGAAGACGGATATGATCAAAATGAATGGACCACAGTTCTAAGACGTTCCAAGAGAACCACAAAAGGAGTTCCTCCTTAGAGATATCAAGCGCAAGTAGCTCAAAAACTGTTTCCTGTTATTTGTAACAATGTTTTACTTCCTCCCGATAACTTTCATCAAATAAGACATTTACCTGAACCTGAACAAGAAAAATGGTATGATGCCATGCAAGCTGAACTTGACAGTTTAAAGAAACTTAAGGTGTACAAACACGTTGACCCTCCAGACGACAAAAGAGTTATTGGTACACGATGGGTCTACAGAATTAAGCGAAAGCCAAATGGTGAGGAACTATACAAAGCAAGATTAGTAGCACAAGGCTTCGCTCAGACTTTTCCTGATGATTACACCGATACTTATTCACCTACTGTCAGAAATGAAAGTGTCAAAATCGCCTTAACAACTGCCGCTGCCCTGAATTTAGAAGTTTTCCAGTTCGATGTCGGAACTGCCTATCTGAATGCTGATCTAGATGAAGAAATCTACGTGAAAGGTGCACCCGGATTCCAGGACCAGGAAGGACGTGTCTGGCGCCTGCAAAAGAGTCTGTACGGATTGAAACAATCTGGTTTAATGAGGCATAGAGGTCTAATTGACAAGCTAAATTCAATGGGCTTTATTAAGTCCGACTCTGATGAATGCGTGTTTACAAAAGGGCAGGGTAATGTTTATGAAATTGTTCTTGTTTATGTTGATGATATTGTTTACATTGGTCCAAATCAACGCATGAGTGAGATTTTTGCAAAAGGTTTGGAAAAACACTTTACACTGAAAAGCTTAGGACACATTCACGATTACTTAGGAGTTCAGATTCAGAAAACTCAGAAGGGGTTTAGCCTCTCACAAGCAAACAAGATTGATCAACTTTTGCAACAATGCAACATGGCTGATGCGCGCCCATGTCGGTCTCCAATGCAGACAGACTTTTACAAGTTGACATACCAAAATAGTCATTTGTTTAAGGACCAAACACTTTATCGCTCAGTCATTGGGTCACTGTTATACATTAGCAGTTGGGCAAGACCCGACATTTCACTTAGTGTGAATTTGTTGTCACGACACGTAGGCAACGCAACTACATTTCATTGGACATGCATAAAGAGATTGCTCAGATACATGAAGCACACGATGGACATGAAGTTGTTCCTGGAACCAGAACACAACAAGTATCCTGAATTGATTTGCTATGCAGATTCCGATTGGGCGAGTGACATTGAAACTCGTCAAAGTACTTCTGGTTTTATAATGTTTTTGAATGGTTGTCCAATTTATTGGAAAGTTAGAAAGCAGAAATTTATTTCTTGTTCCTCCACTGAGTCCGAATATGCTTGTGTTTCTGACTGTTGTAATGATTTAATCAATGTTTCTGCTCTCATTAATAGTATCTGGGCTGATCCAATGAAGCCAATTGTTATTATGGAGGACAATACTTCAGTAAAATTCATTGCTGAAGCTGAATATGTGGGAGCCCGTTCATGGCACATCGACTTAAGATATAAGAATGCAAGAGAATATGTGAAACAAGGATTCGTGAAACTACAATATGTGCCTACAAATGAACAGATCGCTGACGTGCTGAATAAACCACTGCCAGCTGACCAACACGAATACCTCTCTGAGAAAATGTGCCTTATGTGAACCAATGTCCCTGATGACTACCAAAGAAGGGGTGTCACACTGAGAATTGCCAGCCAACAGAGACATTCAGTAGTTAAAGAGTTAATGTGTGTTTTCCCTCTGATCACACACCCCCTCTTACATCACTCCCACAATCCTTATCCTTTCTACACGCCACATCCGTCTGCTTGCGTAAGCAGGCACATTTCAATCTACAGTGGAACCCCGACATAAGAGCTGCTCTACTTAAGAGCAACTCGAGATAAGAGCTGGGAGGGGAGAGATATTTTTGTTCTACTTACAAGCCCAAATTCGAGATACAAGCGCCAAGGAGCTGTCTCCTGAAGCCAAACGCTAACTTCCGCGTTCGGCTTCAGGAGACAGCTGCGAAGCGGCGCGTGTGTTTTAAAAGGTTGCAGCCGGCCTGGGGGGCTCGGGGGGGGGGGGGGCTTGCAGCTTTCTTTCTTGCTCTTTTTCTTTCTCTCTTTTACCTTCCCTTCCTCTATTTCTTCTTTTCTTTCTCCTTCCCACCTTCTTCCCTCCCTCCCTCCCTTCACTCATTCCTCTCTTACTCTCCCCTTTCATAAGTTTCCTTGCTTCCTTCCTCTGTTCCTGTCCCTTCCCCCTTTCTTTCTTTCTTTCTTTCTTTCTTGCTCTTTTTCTTTCTCTCTTTTACCTTCCCTTCCTCTATTTCTTCTTTTCTTTCTCCTTCCCACCTTCTTCCCTCCCTCCCTCCCTTCACTCATTCCTCTCTTACTCTCCCCTTTCATAAGTTTCCTTGCTTCCTTCCTCTGTTCCTGTCCCTTCCCTCTTTCCTTCCTTCCTTCCTTCCCACCCTCCGTCCATTCATTCACCCATTCCTCTCTTGATCGCTTAAAGCCGGTCCCTGGTGCAAAAAGGGTTGGGGACCTCTGTCCTACAGGATTGGGTGGCAGAGAAGTTGAACATATGTAAATTTAAAAGTTTAAGAAAGTTTACAAGTTAAGTGAAAGAAACTTCATTATTCATTTATATGTACATGTACATTTCTTCATTAAAAACATGTCTTTCTGCATAATTTAGACTAACTTTGTGAGTTTTTTGAGGGCTGGAACCAATTAAAATTATTTACATTAATTCCTATGGGGAAAAGTCGTTCGAGATAAGAGCTGCTCGACTTAAGAGCCCAGGTCCGGAACGAATTAAACTCGTATCTCGAGGTACCACTGTATACTCTTCTGTGTGTTCAGCCATGTTCCGCTAGCTTGATAAAGTGCCGCTTCTTGGCACAATGCATTTTTATTCTGTTTACTAAATAAAGTTTGTTTTTACTCCTGATTCCTGCCTGCCGAGTCTACTAATTAAAAATCCATCGCGACACCATCAACCTATTGAGGATACATCTCCTGAAACCAAAAGATTATTTCTAACAGGGATTTTGTATAGGTGACATATTAAATACATAAATAAAATATTTCACAATGTTTCACAATACTCCAAATTTTCAAAGAACATATTTTGTATGACAGTCATTTATTATTAATCTATAGCATCAGAATCATATTCATAATGAGTGGGTTACTATTTGCACAACTCTGCTAGTCTAATTCCACAGACAGAATCATATGGCCAATTTAAGTGTGTGCTACATGTGATAGATTAAAGCATACAAAGACACAGCCAATCATATATGAAATGTACCTTTGCACGTCTTGCCATCTGCCTGCAAAGTGAAGCCATCGCGACATCGGCAATGATATCCATTGACTTTATTAACACAGTCGTGCTGGCAACTGTGGTTGTTGAAATTGCAGAAATTGATCACTGAAAAAAAGAAATAAACCATTAGAGGACTTCACCACATATGCAATAAAACAATCTGCATGGTTGATTTAACCCAATGGCTGGACTCAAGATCCAGCATTTGCTGCAAACATTTGCCTTCCTGTAAGATGGCTCCATTTCTTTTACATCAAACAACACTGGCATAAAATACAGAAGAATATATTTAATACAGTGTGGAAAGCTTGAGATATCCCAGAAGTTTGTTTGTTTAATTTATTTAATTTAATTTTGTTAAAACATTGCTGTTGAAATACTTGGCCAGCAGCGTTGAGGTTCCTGGGAATTCTAGTTCAACAACATCAAAGGGCTCACAGATTCTCCTTTTTTGTATAGTTTAATGAGGACAGAAAAGATCCCAGCATTGCAGGGAAAGAGTGACCATTCTCATTATGCCATGTCCTTGCTGAAAATTAACACTCCCATACCACCCAAATTTCAACGGCAGTTTCAGAATACAGTAGTACCTCTAGATACGAGCTGCTCCACATGTGAGTAATTCAAGTTACGAGCTGCGACGTGAGCAAAATTTCTGTTTGACACCCCAACTCAAATTCAGGATACGAGCCGAGCGTCCACTAGGTGGCGCAAGAATTCCATTTTTCCCAGTTATCTCCGCGCGAAAAGCCAAATCTTAATGCATTTGTTCGAGATACGAGATGATCGACATACGAGGTCGGCTCTGGCACGAATTAAACTTGTATGTCGAGGTACCACTGTAGTTATTTCCAGTGAAGGGCTACCAAAATCTTTAGTACCACACTGTGGCTGTGGCTTATGCAGGACACCCTGCATTTGCTTTCAACATCATTTAGAGCCGGGATGGCGCAGCAGGTAGAGTGCTGTACTGCAGGCCACTGAAGCTGACTATAGATCTGCAGGTCAGCAGTTCAAATCTCATCACCGGCTCAAGGTTGACTCAGACTTCCATCTTCCCGAGGTGGGTAAAATGAGGACCCGGATTGTAGGGGCAATATGCTGGCTCTGTTAAAAAGTGCTATTGCTAACATGTTGTAAGCCACCCTGAGTCTAAGGAGAAGGGTGGCATAAAAATCAATCAATCAAACAAACAAACAAACAAATAAATCTTTCAGTGCAAATTGGGTGCTCTGGGGTGGAGCTCCATTTTCGCTACCCCACTGTGTACCCCCACATCCTAGTTATTTCTCTCTAAATCTGTTGAAGCAATACAGAGTTTACTCACTGCTACAGGTCTTCTTGTCTTGGTTAAGCTGGTAGCCCGTCCGGCAACGGCAAATGAAAGTACCTTGTGAATTAACACACTGGTGCTCACAGCCATGTCTCTCATTAGCACAAGCATCAATGACTACAGGAGTAAAACAGAATTCAGAGTTTGAACTTCAGAGAAAAAACCCGGAAGAGTGTTTGCTACTGGGAAAGCTAAACAGAGAACCCACTTCCAGTTTTGCAAAAGAAGGAAAAAATGCCTTACATATGTATATATGTTCTAGTTTATTACTTTCACATTAGCTGTAAGAATTTATTTCTGTCTGTAAACAGCACTTCTGACTTTCCCTTTGCTATTTTCATTAACAAACAACTCATAGAAATGCAGCATCAGATAAAATTTCCACATGATATAGCTTCTGATTACTTCTTGTATGACGCAGCATAAAACCAGCTCCATCCAATGACACCTGTCTCTAAACCACAGGGTTTTTTTAAAAAAAATGGTCAAGTTTATTTAACTAGCTGGAGGATACTGTACATGCATGAGCACTGATTTCTATGAACACTAAGTTCGGTACCAAAACTAATATCTAATCAATAACTATTAATTGTGTGTGTATATATATATATACACACACACACGCACACACTTCTGGGGCTCCCAGCAGATTATCATTTGCATCAGTAATCATCTATCTCATCCCATCCATCCAATCAATCAATCACTTGATCTAGATATTTTTTAATAAAAATGCAAAAGGGGAGCTAGCATGCTGCAAAGTACCAGCCCCCATAACCAATTACGATAAACAGGCCCCACAACCATTACCATAAAACAAAACTGGAAACCAAATACCAGAATAATAGTTAAATGTTTTTCCTCAGTGCAGAAAAACAACTTTGCGAGTGGTCCCAACATGGTTTCAAAATTTCACCCATCAGTTAAATAATCTATTATTCTTACTTGAGCACGTTTTTCCATCTGTGTTAAGTTTGTATCCTGGTTTACACTGGCAATAAAAGGAGCTTGGGATACTGACACAAGTGTGCTGGCAGCCATGATCAAGTTCTGTGCACATATCAACACCTGGGGGAAGTAAGTTTGTACATTGAGAAGGAAAGATGTGCTGCGAACTGTAATATTGTTAAAACAGCGGAGCTCCTATGGAAGCCTGTGGCTCCATCTAAATTTCTTTCTCCTTAGCTGGAAATTTGGATAGAAAAGATCCTTTGGCAATATTTCTCAACCTTGGCAATTTTATGACGAGGGGATTTCCAGATTTCCCCAACCAACATGGAATAGTAGAAATGAAACAACAACCACAACAAAAATATAGTAATGGCAATAATTGCCCCCCCCTCCAATTCTTATATTGGAGTTGAACGGCAGATAAATCCAATAGATAGGTAGATAGGTAGATAGGTAGATAGGTAGATAGGTAGATAGGTAGATAGGTAGATAGGTAGATAGGTAGATAGGTAGATAGGTAGATAGGTAGATAGGTAGATAGGTAGATAGGTAGATAGGTAGATAGGTAGATAGGTAGATAGGTAGATAGGTAGATAGGTAAGATAGGTAGATAGGCAGGCAGGCAGGCAGGCAGGCAGACAGACAGACAGACAGATTGATTTCTGGAATAAGTTATTTGAAACTAAGAATGGCTGCTGAAAAACTGAATGTTTGAGATATTTAATCAGAGCATATGCCCACTTTGAAAATCATGATCACTCCCAAAAGGTCTATAAATAAATATTAATATTACTGTACAAGACATGCTTTATTTTTGATCAGTTTTGAGTGAAAAACCTTAAAAAACCTTCACTTCCGAGTGTAAACAGTCTGTTTCGAGCATTTGGGAAATCTTTGAAATAGCGGTTTTTTCCAACTGAAAATATTTCCAAAATTCTCCAAATAGATGGACCCACAGTTGAAACACCACACTTGGGTTTTCAAATTTAATGAAGCTTTCACATTCAAAAAGATTTGCCCACCCATGGTATGTAGAAGGAAAATAAGGAGGATAAAAATCAGTCTCAATGCAAGCTTTATTACTTTACTCACCGCATAACTTGTCCTGGAACTGCTTGCCAAACTGTTGGATGAGATCAAAGGACTCCACCAAGAAGACATGTTCCTCCAGTGGTGGAGAGGCCATGGCCCTCAAAGAGTTCATGTCTGCCCGCTGAACACCCACAGCATAGATCTCAATGCCAGCAGCTCGTGCCTGGGAAGCCACTTCAGTGACGCGATCCTGGGGCCGCCCATCCGTTACAATCACAGCGACACGGGGAATCTTCCTGTGAAGAGGCCGGGCACCATTCTGTACGGTAAACGCCACATTCATGGTGTATTGAATAGCCAAGCCTGTCATTGTGCCTTGAGCCAAGGGGACAATGCTATTGATAGCCTCCTCCATTTCAGCCCTGGTGAAGAAAGACTTGAGAGAGAAGACATTCTGGACTTGGCTGGAGTACTGAATGACCCCAACCCGTGTGGCATTTGGCCCTATATCCAAATTATGGATGATGTCAATCATGAAGCGCCGCATGGTCTCAAACTCATAGGGACGGACGCTACGCGAGCTGTCAATCACAAAGACAATATCCAATGCACGAGTTTTACATTTAGTTTCTGGAGGAGGAAAGAAGATAAAGTTGGCTTAATCATCGCATATACGTTGAAAAAGATATTCTTTATTAATTAAGATAATTAATTAATTAATTAATTAATTGGGCTCTTTTAGTGTATCGGCTAAAGAACCTGAATGATATATGGCACAAGCATACACACATTCATACACACACATACACACACAAATTATAAATATTTCTAAAACAAAATTATAGATTTGCCACTCCAGGTAAAATACCCTTAAATGGAAAGTAACACTCAGTACAATTCATTCCTCCATTTGATACATAAACACTATCTGTTAGAAAAGAGCAGGCACTATCTGTTAGAAAAGGTACATAAACACTATCTGTTAGAAAAGAGCAGTGCAACATGTATTTAAACTTCACTTGCTATCAATACTCAACATCAACAAGGTCAATGATCAATAAAAATGAGAGTTCTACTCAAAATCATTATGAAGTGCCAGATTGCCTTTTCTGGTGTTAACATATCTTGACCACAAAGCTATTATCATTCATTGAAAAAAAATGAGAAAAATGTATTACTTTTTGGTTTTGTTTGCTTATAATCTACTCTAGCACCCCCCCCAAAAAAGAGCCATTATTAGACATTAGCATTTTAGAACTGCCTCATACATTACATTTTAACCCACATCTAATATTTTTTTTTAAAAAAAATCATGCAGTGTATATAAAAAATTAGGGCTTATTAGGATGCTTTGATCCAAAAGGCATGAAACTGAACTGCTAATTCAAAGTCAACTGTTTTAATCAATGGCCCCTTTTCCAAATGTTTCCAGTAATGATTTTGCCAATTTCGCAGTATATTTATATGGAAGTTAGTCCAACTTAAACATACTGATTAAATATGTGTTGGGTTACACTATTAATCTGAAATGCTTCCATCGCCTCGATTTATTTATTTAAAATACGTCCGTGATTTCTACCTTAAAAGTTTCAGTCATGGATTATGGGACTTTAGTAATAGAAGAGTAGGGAAAATACTGAATCTCTATTCAGACAGGCTAGAGATAGTATAGATCGGGGCTGCCAAATTCACAACCCCTGGGCCAGATTCGTCATCCATTGGCCATGCTCATGCCCAGTTTAGCGATCATGATATTTCATATGACACTGCTGTGGCACCGCAAATTTGACACCCCTGGTATAAATACTGGATAGTGAGAAAAGCCTTGTGGTTTCCTGTAACGTACAGTATATACACGACATCACTGCATACTGTGTAAGGGGGGAAAAACCCTCACCAACCCCCAAGAAAGGATAGGAGAGAAATATGGCCTAGTTCAAATGTAATAGTTACTTTTTCAAATTTAATAATGAATGTTTTTCTGGTGGGAAATTCAGACTATACCTTATGAGCAGTGAAGGGCTACCAAAATTTTTACTACCACACTGTGGGCGTGGCTTATGCAGGATGCCCTGCATTTTCTTTCAACTTTCAGTGCAAATTGGGTGCTCTGAGGTGGAGCTCCATTTTTGTTACCTCACTGCGTTCCCCCGTGTCTGGGCAGCAGCCGACCCCTGCTTATGAGATGCATTTGAACAGTAGTAAGTAACAAATCTTCACTCATAAATGAGTGATCAATTGAAGAAAAAAGCACCTTTTTGGCAGTTAATTTTGATTGTCAAGTGAGTGCAAGGGTGTGTTCTAACTTAACTCGCTACTATTTCGCTTTTTCCTGCAACGCGCTGTTCTGTCGAGCTCTTGGTAGAATCCTCCCGAAAATTCACAGATACAAATTTCAGACACACACACGTTTGAAAATTCAAAACAATGTTCTTTATAACGAAAATTCAAATAAACTAAGCACTCTTTTTGTATAGCAAAGAGCACTTGTCTCCAAACAAACTGGTAATTTGTACAAGTCCCTTATCAGTTCTGTGATACTTAGTTTGCAGCTGTGAGGCAATTCACAGTCCTTCTTCTTTCACAAAGTGAAACACACTTTGCTCTGGTTTAGTTTCAAAGCGGGGAAAAATCAGCACACAAAGGTCTAAGTCAGCAAGGCAGGCACGAAACACAAGGATCAGATAATCCTCCACAATGGCCAAACCCACAGTCCCACCCAACCACAGGTGGCCTCATTTTCTTTGATAACAATCTCTCAGTTGTTCCTGTCTATGCATCGCTCTCCGCATGCATGGCTGTATCATTAACTCTTGTTCCGAATCCAAGGAGGAGCTAGATAATTGATCTCCTTCTGAGCTGTCTGCCACACTCTCCTCCTCCCTGTCACTCATGTCTTCTTGGTCAGAGGAGCCTTCATCAGCAAATTCCACCGGGAGCAAAACAGGCCTGCGGCATGTGGATGTCTCCCCCACATCCACAGTCCTTGGGGCAGGAGCTGGGCCAGAGCTAACCACAACACGCGCAGCCATGCCTCGTGGGTGCATCTGTGCAAAACACACGCACCGATGCGCAATGCCAAAAGATCCAAACTCCCCCCAAAAAAATAAAAGCTGAAAACAAGATGGTGATGAATGTGCAGTGCCAGAAACTCGGCTTCTGCACATGCTCAGAAGAAAAAATAATATATTTTTTTAAAAAAATCCAAAAAATTCCAAAAAACTATGGAGGTGTCCACGGACCCACACCAAATGAACTGGTTCTGTGATGTTATTGTGACGTCCCCAGCAAGTTGCTACCAGTTTGGGTGAACTGGTCCGAAATGGGAGGAATCCAGCTCTGAATGTGTGTCAATTCTTGATAATCATAGAGATAGATTTTGCCCAGGACTATCAGTCCCCAACCTAGATCTTCAGGTCTTCCAATAGTGATTGAATCTACTTTGCTGCTGGACTGTCTATATATCAATCTCTTTTTAGCTTTATCTAGAGTTTTCATTTAGGTTTGATTTAAAACCAAAAAAAAATTAGGTGGTACTTACCTAAGAGTTTTGGACGGCCTTCCATCATGGTGAAGGCATGCATTAAAAAAGGTATAATATACAGCAGCTTCATCATTTTCTTTCAAGATGATAGGATCTCAGGAAAGTGTCTAAAGTGCAAAAGGAAAATGTATCTATTCATTTAACTGGATTTTTATAGTGTCTTCTCACAAGGCTAACAAAAATATCTGATAATTCATTTATTTGTTTATTTATTATTTTTATTTCTAGACCCCTTATTCCAAAGTCTTAGTGTAGTAGAGTCATGTTAATTTGGGTATGTGTGACTTCAAGTCAGGTTTTTTTTTACTCCTGGCAACTGCCTGGCCTAATCCTTGCTATTTTCTTTGCAAGATTTCTGAAGTGGTTTGTCTTGTCATAAGGCTAAGAGAGCATAGCTGGCTTTATACCTAAGGTAAGACTAGAACTCACCATCTCCTGGTTTCTAGTTTGGTGCCTTATCCACTACACTGTAGTAGTTCTCTATGCTAATATAGGACAACAAAAATCAGAGTTTATTAGAACCATTTAAAACTAATATATTTTATTACAAGACATATTCTTTTTGTAAGCCATAGATTCATCCAATACATAGAGAGGCTAGATTGATGTAGGACCTACATTGGATAATTGGGGAGGGAGGGAAAAACCAAAAGGCTATGCAGGTGCAGGTTACATGTGAGACTGATTGCGAGTACCTTACAGATTAATACAGTAATACCTCATGATACGAACTTAATTGGTGCCAGGAGGAGGTTCGTAAGGTGAAAAGTTCGTAAGACGAAACAAAGTTTCCCATAGGAATCAATGGAAAAGCAATTAATGCGTGCAAGCCCAAAATTCACCCCTTTTGCCTCATTTCCGCCGGCATTCGGATTTTGTTCGGGTGTGGGGGGAGGGGGGAGACGGGGGAGACAGCGCAGGCTGCCCGGAGGGAGCCTCGTGGGTGGATTAACGGAAAAGTCAACAGTTACTGTCCGGCTTGCAATGACTGGAAGGGAAGGGAGGGAAATGCACGGGCGGTTTGTATGTGGGTCTTCTCTGATTTCCTCCCTCCCTCCTTCCCCCTCTCCCTCCTGGCCTCCCTCCTCCTCCTCCTCCTCCTGTATTCCGCCTCCCTCCCAGCCTCCGGGCCACATTCTCCACGCCACCGGCCAGCTGTCATCTTCTAAAGAAGCAAGAAGAGGAGGAGGAGCTGGGCGCCTTCCTCCACCACCACCGCCGCCCAGCTCCTCCTCCTCTTCTTGCTTCTTTAGAAGATGACAGCCAACCAGCGGCGCGGAGGCTGGGGATGGTGTGCGTGTGTGGAAAGGGTCAGCGGGAGAACTGGGGGGAACTGAGGGAAGCCAAGCCGGGAGCAACGTCGCCGCCGCTCCTGGCTCGGCTTCCCTGGCCGCCGCAGGCAACGTGCGCTGCGATCTTCCGGGCCGGCCAGGCTCAGTGGATCAAGCCCCGGCCCCTTTCGGCCGAGCCTCCCAGGCCAGGCACCGCCTTCCATCACTGAGCCTGGCCAGCCCGGAAGATCGCAGCGCGCGTTGCCTGCGGCGGCCAGGGAAGCCAAGCTGGGAGCAGCGGTGACACTGCTCCGGTTGCCTGGTCCTCTCCTGCATCCCACGCTGATGTTCCACGCTGCGTCGGGCGCTGCCAGCCCCGAGTTGGACGCACCCTCGCCGCCGCACCCAGCCGCTGCCCGCCCCGTCCTAGCTAGAGCCTGAGCCGGGCCCGCTCGGTCGCGCCTCCTCGCCCGCCTGCCCAGGATACAGACCTGCTGCCTCTCCCCACGCCCACCGCCGGCCCGATCCTGCGCCTCCTGCTTCCCCCCCCAGCCAAAAATACAAAGGCAGTCTGCCGCCGCCCGCAGAGCAATGGGAAGCTGAAGCCGCTCGCAGTTTCAGACTCCCTTTGCTCCATGCTGCTCCGCCCTGCCTGTCATGCGGCGGCAGACCGTCTTTGTGTTTTTCCCTGAGGGGGGGAGCAGGAGGACCTTCCTGACTCCCTCCCTCAGCGCCGGACCTCCTGCCCTCCCTCCCAGCCAAAAACCCAAAGTGACCTCCTGAACGCTTTCCGTCTTACCAACCTGCCACTGCCGCCACCGAGAAGCCCCATCGCCCGGCTGTCACCTTTTAAAACAGCCGGGTGGCTTCCCAGCAGCCTCCCGAAGCCGAACGCCAAACCTGAACTTCCGGGTTCAGCTTCGGGAGGCTGCTGGGAAGCCCCCCGGCTGTTTTAAAAGGTGACAGCCGGGCTGCGGGGCTTCCCAGAAGCCTCCGGAATGCCGAACCCGGAAGTTCGGGTTTGGCGTTCGTAAGATGAAAAAAGTTCGTAAGAAGAGGCAAAAATTTTCTGAACCCCGGGTTCGTATCTCGGGTTGTTCGTAAGATGAGGGGTTTGTATCTTGAGGTACCACTGTAATTGTAATTAGTGATGGGCGAACCCAACGGTGTTCGGGTTCGGCAAGTTTGGACGAACTTTACGCAAAATTCGGCCGAACCCGAACCTGAATGGGGAATCCCAACAAGAGATTCCGGGGGCAGAGCTTTGACATCATGTATATCAGCAGGTTGCTAAGGATGCCAAGGTGATCACTTCCTGGATTCCATGGAATCCAGGAAGTGATCAACTTGGCGTCCTTAGCAACCTGCCAGTGACATCAAGGCTCTGTCCCCGGAATCTCTTCGTGGGAGGGATTCCCCAGCTCCTTCAAAGGGAGGTCTTCACATAAAAATAAACATTGTTATTTTTATGAAAAAGGACGCCGCAGTGGCGCTGCAAACACGTAAAAATAAACAATGTCCTTTTTCGTAAAAATAACAATGTTTATTTTTACATGAAGACCTCCCTTTGAAGGAGCTGGGGAATCCCTCCCACGAAGAGATTCCAGGGGCGGAGCTTTGACGTCACTGGCAGATTGCTAAGGACGCCAAGGAAGTGATCACCTTGGCGTCCTTAGCAACCTGCCGGTGACGTCAAAACTCCGAACGCTGAACGCAACCCCGAACTTTGCCTGAAGTTTCAAAAAATTTTGGGTTCATGTTCAGCATACCGAACACCGCAAAATTCGGTACGGACCCGAATTGTGCAGGTTCGGTTCGCCCATCACTAATTGTAATGCATTAAAAGCCTATTGTGTTTGTTGAGATCTGCAGAGGTTGCCTGAAGCCATTTTATGAGAATGAGTTCAACAACCTCTCATAGTGGAATTATAAATAAGCCTTTTAATAAAATGTTTATTAAATACCAGAATCCTTTTATCTGTTTTTTATCTGATAAAATTTTATAACATTGCTTTCACATCCAGTTGTTCACAAATATTTTTGGAAGGTTAGCTTTCTAGCTTGAAATCTCAATATAGATAACATGATTTGAAAGTAAAAGATCATTTTACAGTTGGTTATTCTGTGGTAAACTACTGAGCATATAGTGCTTACTCTTAAATTAGTTTATTCCAAATTATAAAGAGTTCTGAGAGTCTAAAGCGGTGCTTCAATTCTTTGGAGAACATAAGGCAAGTGCCCATGTAATTTTAGCAGTTTTGTAAATGTTGCTATTAAAAATACCAAGTTAATGTTGAAACTATTCTTAATGTAAAAGCAGTTGTCCCAATGGGTGGTTTTGTGGTATTCTTCCTTCTATATTATATTAAAATTCTTCATCATCTAGCAAAACAAGAGAACATTGTGGCTTTCTGATGGAGAGCCCGACTGCATGTTAATGAACTTCGTTTGAATATATGAGCCAGAATAATTTATTGAAATTAAATATTCCTTTCCCCAAACTCCTCTCTCTATTACTGATCTGTACAACATGCCAAAATATACATTTTAGGCTAGTATGTTGTACAAGCCAACCCTGGGTGGTTAGTTTATGGTTCTGTGTACTGTATGAACCAAGAGGTGGGTAAATAGAATATCCGTAGTTACCTTAACCATATATGGTATTCATATGGCTTATTCAAGAAGGTCAACAGGCTGCCATATTTTCACAACTTAGGACCGGAGTCACCAATCTTGGCAACTTTGAGACTTGTGGACTTCAATTCCCAGAGTTGAGGAATTCTAGGAGTTTAAATCCACAAGTCTCAAAGTTGCCAAGGTTGGAGACTTAGAACATTGGGTTAATGAGCAATTCACCAAATCCGAAACAGACAATTTCACTTATCTCTAGTCATATTCAGGATAGTTTTAAACACTCTAACACAGTTGACATAAACCCCAGGAAAAGAAAGAATACTAGGAGAAACAGAGCCTTCTGAATAATTCAAAACACACTGTCTCATCAATAGCATATTTTTTCAGTGTGGTGACATTTCTAAATGTGGAAGATCCGAAGTGATTTAAGGAGAATAAGAAATGCAGTCATAGCAAAGTATTAAAGTGTAGTATTATACCGTAAGGAATATGGGCAGTATTAGTTTTGGAACTCTGGGAAAAAATAATAAGAATCTCTAGATATTAATGTAAGAATATTAATGAAAAGTTACCAAGGATCACAGTCTTCCCAATAGTCTAATCTTAACTGGTAATGCTGGCAAAACCTGCCTGTTTGGTCCAGAAGTATGTTTAGGAAGATTGGCACTTGATTTCAATAGCATATAGCACTTAGACTTATGGTATATACTGCTTCATAGTTCCTTATAGCATTCTCTAAGCCAGAGGTGTCATATTCACATCATCGTGGTTGCATTATGTGATGTATCGGGATTTTTTTCCACTTCCTCTAAACTGGGCGTGGGCGTAGCCAACACATGACGCATGTGGCCCATGGGAGTTTGACAAGCTGTTTATAGAATCAACTTATTGACCTCAACAATCTGAGTCCTCATGTTACCAACTCTGGAAGGATGAATCAACCTTGTATGATCAGAATCGAATCCTGGCAACAGAATGCAGAGTTAACCTGCAATGCTGTATTCTAACCACTGAACCACCACGGCTCCTCAATGGCATCTTATAGCTTTAACAATAATTAACTGGGGTAACTAAAGAAATAATAATAATAATAATAATAATAATAATAATAATAATAATAATAAATTCAAGTGTTCTGCATTCTAATTACGGGAGGCAGCAGGATGCATCAAAGGGCATCTCACTCCCACGATCAGGTTCTGCATATCTAAAGGAAACAGGCAGACCATGTTAGCCTGGATGCCCCCACCCATACAAATCTTAAATCTTAGCAATAATTGCAGTGAAATGATCATTAGCACAATGATTAGCACAGATTATTGTAGTTTCGTCAGCAACTCAATTTTTGAGGTCTAAGGACTGTAAACATGCAATGTGGTTTTAAAGAATGCAGCTTTGATCCTTCAAGAGAGTCCACAAGTGCAATAACTTTTCCCAACAGTTTGTTCAGAACAGGGATGGGTTCTAACTTACCTCGCTGCCAGTTCACTTCCTCCCATATGGGCGCATGCACGTTTTTCACATGCATACATGCACAGTGGCAAAAAATCCAAAAATATCCCCCCCCCCCCAAAAAAAAAGCTGGAAACAAAATGGCAACCACAGGCAAAGTGTTGGAAAATCAAAACCAGAATAAATCCTTCCCCAAAAAAAATTTGGGGGAAAAAAATTCCTCCCAAAAAGCTGAAATCAAGATGGTGACCACATGCACAGTGCCAGAAACTCAGCTTCTGCACATGGAAAAAATTCTGGAATTTTTTTTTTAATCCGATTTTTTTAAAAAATATTGCAGCACCCATGGAGCAGGATTAACTGGTTCTGTGACATCATCATGACATCACCAGCAGGTCGCTATCAGTTTGAGTGAGCCTGTCTGAAGCAGGAGGAATCCATCTCTAGTCCAGAAAAGTCTTAACATTTGTTTGTTTGTTTGTTTGTTTATCAAATTTATTTGCCACCTATCTTGCCATGAGGCTACTCTAGGTGGCTTACAACCATAAAAGCCGAGAAAGGAAAGAAGTGTAAATGTAACAGTAGCAAAGTAATGGAACATTAGAATAAACAATGAAAAAGAAAATAATGAAAATGCAACCATATGGGAATAACTATAGCATTTAGACTTATATACCGCTTCACAGTGCTTTTACAGCCCTCTCTAAGCGGTTTATAGAATCAGCATATTGCCCCCAACAATCTGGGTCCTCATTTTACCCACCTCGGAAGGATGGAAGGTAGGTGGGTAAGCAGGAAGCAATGGAAAGGGGGGATGTGACTTGCTATCAGTCTAGTAGCACCACCAGTGGGATGCTCCCCAGGCCAATCAGCAAAGCCAAGTCTTCAGGCTATTACTGCTGTTATAAAAACAAATTTCCATAACTTGGAGACTGAAAAAGCTTATGAGATGGGAGTGGTGAAGAGTCGGGATTTTAAATTTTCTAATAAGCCAGACATGTTCAAAATGCTAAAAGTATAACATCATTTGCTTTATCCACCAGAGTAGTTTATAATAGTATGCTCTTGCTTAGTGAACAATGCATGGAGATGCTAGAAAAAAAGCAGAGGGATTAGCTAAGACTATGCCCCCCCACCCACAAAAATATGTAGTGTTTTCCTTCTGTTTTGAAAGGGGAGTTGTTGCATGTATGTCCACAGCTTTGTGATGTAATTCAGGCTAAATTTTGGAAGCAGAAGAAATCTTACTGAGAGAGAATGAAACCGGTTATGCACTGCCTCCTAGTGGCCAATGTAAGTAAAAATACCATGGAGGATATTTATTTACTTATTTTATTTATTTATTGGAATTTGTCACACAAAAAATGAAAAATAAAAGAATAAAAATACAATGACGGGGACGATAGGCACATTAGTGCACTTATGCACCCCCCCTCTATTTACCACTTAAGTATGAAGCAAGGTCCACAAAAGTCAATTTGTGACTGAAACTGTGAAAATGTGTAGCTAAGACAACGGAATAGGACCTGTAAGGCATTCCAGGCTTTGACAACTGTACTATAGAAATCATATTTTTCATAGTCAGATTTAAAACAAGTTACATTGAGTTTAAAGCAGTTGTTCCTGCGTGTATTATTGCAATTAAAACAGAAAAAGCCATTTACAGGTAAAACGTTACTACATATACAGTGTTCCCTCGATTTTCGCGGTTTCGAACTTCGCGGATAGCCTATACCACGGTTTTTCAAAAAATATTAATTAAAAAATACTTCGTGGTTTTTTTTCTATACCACGGTTTTTCCCGCCCGATGATGTCATACGTCACCGCCAAACTAATAATTTTTGCAAATAAATAACACAAAAAAAATATTGTTAATAAATAATTATGTTTATAAATATCAGGATCACTAAGTGTCTTATTCAATGGTGAGTACCAGTAATAATAATGAGTAAATGGTTGTTAAGGGAATGGGAAATGGTAATTTAGGGGTTTAAAGTGTTAAGGGACGGCTTGTGATACTGTCCATAGCCAAAAATGGTGTATTTACTTCCGCATCTCTACTTCGCGGAAATTTGACTTTCGCGGGCGGTCTCGGAACGCATCCCCCGCGAAAATCGAGGGAACACTGTACTGTAATTTTGTATGCAATACTTAGACCTGACCACAAGAGACACAGTTCTAAGTAATGCAAATGGAGAATCTCGAGCCTAGTAGCATAAGGAATTCTAGCCGGAGAGGGGCGGCATACAAATCCAATAAATAAATAAATATTGTGTACAGAAGAGTACAAGAGTACTTTTCTTGTGAAGTACTTCCAGTGATAGGCTACTAAAATGTTTACTACCAAACTGTGGGCGTGGCTTATGCATTTTGTTTCAAAATCTTTCGGTGCAAATTGGGTGCTCTGGGGTGTAGCTCCAAATTTTTCTACCAGTACTGAGTACCTGACCGTACCCGTAGGAGCCCATCACTGGATATTTCTCAACCCACTCAATTGTACTGATGTCAGATATATGATGGGGATTCCAAACAGTTGAACAATACTCTACAATTGGCCTAGCATAAATTTTATAAGCTCTAATTAGCAATACAATCTTTCCAGGGGGAAAAAGCTTCGCAAAATTAAGTTTACAACTCTTAATGCATTTTTAGCAACTCTGTTAAAATGAGCTTTGGAGCCTAAATTGTCAGAGATAAGTACACTTAGGTCCTTTTAATAAAATTAAGTTTACCACTCTTAATGCATTTTTAGCAACTCTGCTACAATGAGCTTTGGAGCCTAAATCGTCAGAGATAAGTACACTTAGGTCCTTTTAATAAAGTAAGGGTCATCTGCTAGATCAATGCTACCTAGCTTATACTTGACATTCTGATTATGTTTACCAATATGTAAGGCAGAGCATTTATTAATTTGAAATTTGAAGTTGCCAAATAGGTGACCATTCAAACACATAGTTGAGATCACTTTGCAAAACAACAGAATTGTTTGTTTGTTTGTTTGTTTGTTTATTTGGATTTATATGCTGCCCTTCTCCGACACGTCCTTCTCTGACACGACAAGGTTGACACGGCCAGGGTGATGGGGGGGGTGCCCTTGGGGCTCACCTGCTGCAAGCCTACAGGTGACAAGCCAGGTGGAGCCTTCCCACATGCCTTGGGCATGGCTAAGAGCAAGGAAAGTCAAGGCCAAAGCCAAGGGTCCTGTCAACCAAACAATGTCGGCTGGCCGGACCTAGGGGAAGAGCCTTCTCTGTGGGAGCCCCGACCCTCTGGAATCAGATTCGCACTGCCCCCACCCTCCTCGCCTTCCGAAAGAGTTTAAAAACTCGTCTTTGCTGCCAGGCTTGGGACTCTTAGAACTTCCCCCTGATCAATGAATGTTTCAAGTATGAGTGTTGAATGATTGGTTTGATAGGTTTTACCTTCTTTTAATAAAATTTAATGGTTGTTTTAATGTAGCATTAATTGGATTTATATCATTGTTCTGCTTTTTTGTATATGTTGTCGGAGAGGAGTGGCATACAAATCCAAATAAATAAATAAATAAATAAGTAAGTAAGTAAATAAGTAAGAAAGTAAAGTAAAGTAAAGTAAAGTAAAGTAAAGTAAAGTAAAGTAAAGTAAAGTAAAGTAAAGTAAAGTAAAGTAAAGTAAAGTAAAGTAAAGTAAAGTAAAAAGTAAAGGCCAAGGTCAATGGCTTCATTCCTTTGCTCAGCAAGGAGCTAAACCCATAATTGTCCAGGTAGACAGAGAGACAATCAGACAGATAGATACAAAAAAGTGAAAATCACTCATGCCGTGATCACAAAATCTCCAGAACCGCCAAATTACCAAACCTGAAATTTGGCACGTATGTTCCTCTTGGTTTCTAGGTGCTCAATGAGAAAGGATTTTTCAAAATGACATCAGATCATCAATATTTCTTATATTATTATTAACATACTCTGATGCTAATTAGTTAGATGTTTACTCCCCCTCTCAACTTGAAAATAACTCTGGAGATAATGAGATAGCATAGGAGAGGCTTCTGTAGGGCAAACCTGGGGGAAAGGGGGGGGGGGGCTAGAAAGCCTGAGGGAGAGAAGAGGATAGGATAGGGGAGACTTCTGTGGGGAAAGGCTGAGGGAGAGAAGGAGAGGGGCCGATTGTAACTACTCATTAATTTTCAAGCTGTAAGTGTAGATTTATCAAGCTCGGTCACATACTATCATAGCAGAGCATGGGTATTCAGCTATGTGTGTGTGTTTGTGTGTATAATCTCAAAAGCTTTGATTTTCAAGAATACATACATTTCCTTATACTTTTTTCAAACTCCTGTTACTCAATTAATGATATTTTTTTAAAGGAAGGGTACTTCATTAATCTATTTCAAGGGATAAATAACCAGTCACTTAGTTTTTTTAAAAAAATTCTCCTCAGATAAGCTGACTATTTATTATGAACAAATTTAAACAAACACCACAGATTTATTCTGCAGATTTCCGCTCCTACCATAAAATTGATTTAACCCTCCAGGCACTAGAAGCTACACAAGATTCCACTTATTCATTCTAAATCATTTTATAATTTGTCACTTGCTACTTTCACACCCCTACAAACCAGAGTATAATTCCCCCATTTTACTAAAGGTCTCTTTTGTATATATAGCATATTCTTCATGTCAGCCATTTCTCTTTCCCAAACACCAGAAATGTCTTGTTCATGCCTCTGCAAAATTTCCAACTCAGTTTTGTGTCAGAGCCAAAAAAAAAAAAAAAAAGCTAGAAAGCTTAAGGAATTTCAGTTAAGAAAATTGACCATTTCTAGTTAGCAGGAGCTAAGACTCCCTGAGGATTGATCCATGAATCCAGTTTCTGTTCTGAGCAGCAGTTGAAGCCAAAGGCTAGCAACCTAAATAAACATAGAAAGGGAAACATGCCAATTAAGATATATTTAAATTATTATTCTCAGTGAGGTGGTTTTTTTTAACTCAGAGTAAAAGTGTGATGTGTGAAAAAGAAGTGTACTGCTGTCTATTCTATTCTACTCTATTCTATTCTTGTCTGTCTCTCTGTCTGTCTGTCTGTCTGTCTATCTATCTATCTATCTATCTATCTATCTATCTATCTATCTATCTATCTATCTATTTATTAGATTTGTATGCCGCCCCTCTCCAAAGACTCGGGGCGGCTAACAACAATAAAAAGACAATGTAAACAAATCTAATATTAAAAATAATCTAAAAACCCCCAATTTAAAGAACCAATCATACATACAAGCATACCATGTATAAATTCTATCTAAATTCTAGGGGGGGAGGGAAAATTTCAATTCCCCCATGCCTGACGACAGAGGTGGGTTTTAAGGAGCTTGCGAAAGGCAAGGAGGGTGGGGGCAACTCTGATATCTGGGGGGAGTTGGTTCCAGAGAGTCGGGGCCGCCACAGAGAAGGCTCTTCCCCTGGGTCCCGCCAGACGACATTGCAACAAATTTGAGGTGGCATAACCCAATGCATGAGTACATCCTTGGGTTAGAAGCTGAATGTATCACCACAGGCTTGTGCTTTCACAAAATACACATACACAGTGTGTGTGTTTGTGTGTGTGTGTGTGTGTGTGTGTGTGTGTATTATCAATGTATTTTTTAAAAACCCTATATTTTCTTATGTATAGGAAAATGCATTTTATTGGATAAGACAGTGATGGTAGACCTTTTCGGGCCAAAACAGCCCCCAAATAGCCCTGAAAATAGCCCAAAAGGCCCCCCCCCAAGGCCTAGGAAATAGCCCGGTTTTGGGTTGTTTTCAGGCCATTTTCCAGTGCTAGAAACTAGAAAAGCAGCTGGCGATGACACATGTGTCCACAGAGAGCCCTCTGTGTACCACCTCTGGCACGCATGCCATAGGTTTGTCTTCGTGGGTCTAACAAACAAATATAGTCATGGTACAATTCTTTTATATTATAACAGTCACACAGTACACAAAACAAATCTTGTTAAGACTGAACTCTTATAAACTCAGAATGGATTGATGAGCTACCAGACCAAGTCAAAACCATATGGTTTAGGTTTAAACATAGGTTCATACACTGCTCTGGTTATCCAATTCCTTCTGTAACATAGCTCAGTGTTTCCCAACTTTGGCACATCCTGTCATCTTTACTTTGCCAAGATTGAGAAACACTGACAATAGCTTAACGGACCCCTGATGCAAAATAATGGATTGTGTGTCTCATTATCTCCTGCTGAAGCCAAATTTGTTTTGTTCATGTCTTATGTTCTCTCCCCCCCCCCCCCCCCCCGCGCGCGCGCGCTTTTGACAAGAGTGAGGGAAAGCAGTGATAAGCCTACAGTGGCAATGAAGAAGACCACTGTTATCATGGGGACTTATTGACATATTCTGATTTCTCCTTACATTAAGAAAATTCTAAAAACTTAGAACTCATTCTAAGTTTTGCTTTTTTCAACTCTTGCTTGCAGAGTCTACAGAGAGGGGCGGCATACAAATCCAATAAGTAAGTAAGTAAGTAAGTAAGTAAGTAAGTAAGTAAGTAAGTAAGTAAGTAAGTAAGTAAATAAATAAATAGAAAGGGAAAGGAGGAGTGAAAAATATCATGTAGCTTCAAAGCTTTTCCCACTGTGAAAGTCTCAGAATTTCAATTCCCATCCCAGTCATGAGCCAGACAATGAAGGACAGGTCTTGTAGTCGCTTGACCAGAGGTCTTCAAACTTGCCAACTTTAATTCTTGTGAACTTCAACTCCCAGAATTCCTCTTTAAATATTTGGAGTTTTAAAGTATTCTTCTTAAAAGTATTCTACCATCGCATAAATTTTAAGAATTGCAATCATCACTATATATTTTTCTTTTTTGAATAGGCCAGGTGTCTAGCATCCATGCTGAAGAATACATTGCAATATCATGTACAGCAAGGGTCCCCAAATGTACAACTTTAAGACTTTTGGACTTCAACTCCTAGAATTCTCCAGCCAGCATAGCTATGCTGGCTGGAGAATTCTGGGAATGGAAGTCCACAAGTCTTAAAATTGCCACATTTGAAGACCTCTGATGTACAACAATGCATTATTCCTTCTAAATGTCATACTGTTGGTCAAGGACTGAGTTTCAAAAAAAAAAAACCTTTTTGGAGTTTCAGTGCAACCTACTTGATAATTCTTCTTTTTAGTAGAACTATTCTGAATATTTTACTTGCCCTTTAGTTTTTCTTCTATTTGCTATTGGATTACTATGGAGAATATGGTAAGAACAGAGCCAGGACTTTCATTCTTCTTAGTGATGGACATTTGGCCTAGAAGCAGAAGATCCATGACCAGACAACAGCAGAGAACAGAAGAAGACCCACTACAAACATTTCCTCCAGCTCCTTGGTTTCTTATGTAATAATCTGCAACCAGCTTAAGTGGTATCTTCCCCATCTTATCCACCATTATGCCTGCTGACAAAAGTAGCAGAATTTCTATGGGAAATCAGCAATTAGAGAACAGCTGGGGAAAAGAAGTGCAAATACTGAACAGCATTGGAAACTTAGCATCCAAGCTGGAGGCCTTGGGACCTAAAAAACAAACAAAAGGAAAGACATTTTGCTCTAGAGCCAAGGTGCTCTCAATTTGATTGTTTGTTTTAGAGCAAAGACTTTTGCAATCTAAATGGAGGGAATGACATATTTGTGCTCACATGAAAACTAGCCAGGAGATAAGTAGCCTCGTGCAAGATGTGACAGGAATCAGCCAAAAAACATCATATCTAACTGCAGTTTATGGTAAGCGTATAAAACAAGCAAAGGGAAGAACAAAGACCAAACAGAAGACCCAGCTGATGCCTTTCACTTCCTAGAATACTGTAACCACAAGCAAAAAGGGATCCCTCATCACGTAATGGAGCCAGGTAAGCCAATATGAAACTCAACTCTGCTTACTAATATCTTGCCCTGTTCCTTCCCAAGTTTCATATATGAACTATTGGTCACGTACTGAGTTTCAGCAAAAGTTGTTGCTTTGGGTTTCAATGAAGCCTGCCAAGTAATAATTCCTCTAATTGTTATTCCTGGCTACCTGTTATCAGAAATCTGATAAATCTGATCAGAATGTTCCAGTTGAAATCCTTTGAGACAACCAGAGACATCAACTCTTTGTCTCCTGGTTGTTGTGACTCCAACTCTACACATTCCTACCCAGCATCATCAAAGGTTTCTTTCTCTTGATGCTGCACTCTTAGCAAACCTGAAAAATAGCATACAATCCTCAACTTGAGATGTAACATTTTATGAAGGATATTGGCAGGCAAAGCAACTTTATATGAGAAAAATTGAAAGAATCTGCAGAAGAGAACAAGCATCTAATTGAATTTTCAAGATACATTTGAACTTCAGCTTGAGAATACTTTTTAATTTCAGTTAGAATGGATGGATGGGTTGACTGATTGACTGACTCCAAGAACTCAATTTACCTCCCAAATTTGGTGATGTAGGTTCAGTGGAAGAGGAATGACTGCCCCAAAGTCACTCTAGGACAGCGGTCCCCAAACTTGGCAACTTTAAGACTTATGGACTTCAACTCCCAGAATTTTCTAGCCAGCTATGTCTTAAAGTTGCCTAGTTTGAAGACCTCTGCTCTAGGAGATCTCTGGTTGAAGGAGCCTTAAACTTAGGTCTCTTTTGTCCAAGCCCAACACTTTAGGTATCACAGTATATTATATTTCACTACAATTCTACTTTGAGACTGATAGATTCACATTATTTTTTATTTTAGAAACATATAATGGCGACAGTCTTAAATAAAGCTTCTGAAATGAAGAAGTTTACCATGTATCAGTTATAAATGAAAAGTGGCCCAGATTAAATGTTCAATGACATTAGTCAAAGTAGGAGCAATCCCCACAGAGCTCTGCATTAACAATAAGTGAAAAATTGTCAATATTAAAATTTCACTGACTTTCTGAAAGTAAGAATTAAATATGCTAAAAAATGGAATTGTTGGCTTTTGGTTCCTTTTCATATGATGGGAGAAATTGACATGCCATAGGGTATATTAGTGCTACACTGGTCATACAAATGGCCAATCTAATGGTGTATGTATGTTTTTGTTGTTTACATTTTCTGCTATTATTTTTAAAGAAACAAAATGTTTTAAAAAGAATAATAAGCCAGGAGGGCTGTAGGCAGCTGTACAATTTACTTATCTTCTCTACCAGTTTGGGAGCATGCACCACCATTGTGTGCGCTTTTTCACCTTCTGCGCATGTGCAGAGAGTTAAAAACAAGAAAATGGTGATGTCCAGACAGGTGGGTGGAGCCTAACACTGCTGCCGCTACCAGTTTTCTCAACCACCAGAGGTCGCTGCTACTCAAACCCTGTTGAGCCAGTAGCATTTTACCCCTGGCTGTAGGTCACTGTAGGTCACCGGAGAAAGGATTATTTAATGGAAGAACAGGAGAATGGCATGTGGCCCACTTTGTTTAGATCAGATTTCAAAGAGACTGCCTGGAAATATTTGGAACAGTTTTGAGCACATCAGACATGTCAAAAATTCCAGACTCCATTCACAGCAAAAATAGATACAATCAGGAGAAAAATCCCACTTAAAACTTTGGAGATTCTTCATCAGTCAAAGTCAACAGCACTTGAGCCATCTCAGACACACTAGATGAGAGGTCTTCAAACTTGGCAATTTTAAGACTTGTGGACTTCAACTCCAAGAATTCTCCATCCAGTATAGCATAGCTGGCTGGAGAATTCTGGGAGTTGAAGACCATAAGTCTTAACCATGCAAAATTTGGGGACCCCTCCTCTAGATATTGTTGAATTGTAAAATCTAGCAGATTTTGCTGGCATGGTTAACAGAAAAAGATCATGGAAGTTATATTTAAAGTTATGTTATATATGGAGTAGTATGGTTGCCAATCACTAAATTAAACTGACTCAAACTTTCTTTGATGCTAAGCATCCATATAATGCTCAACTAATGACACAATTTGAAGCAGAATTTCCATTGTTAAGCAAGGCAGCTGTTAAGTGAGTGTGCCCAATGTTATGACCAGTTAGGTAAATCACCGCAGTTGTTAAGAGAATCAGGCTGTCATTAAGCAAATCCAGCCTCCCCAATTGACTGTACTTGCTGAAAGCCAGCTGGAATGGTCACAAGTAGATCATGTGACCCCAACACACTGCAATTATCATAAATACTTGTCGGTTGTCAAACACCCACCATTTTGATTACGTGACCATGTGGAGATGCTGCAACGGTTGTAACTGCCTTTTTTCAGTGCCATTGTAAAATCAAATGGTCACTAAATGAAATTCCTTTTTGAGTTGAGGACTACCTATACCTAACATACCTCATTGCCAGTTCACTTTTTGCCATGCTGCGCCGGGTGGGCACGTGAATGCGCAGTGCAAAAAAAGCCAAAAGTAAGGTGGTGATGCATGCGCAGTGCTGGAAACTCAGTTTCTGTGCATGCCCAGAAGGAAAAAATAGAAAAAAGTTATGGGGAAAACATTCTGAAAAAAGTTAAAAATTGAAAAGATAGAGGCGCCTACAAACTAGCACCAACCAATCCAGTTCCATAACATCATTGTGACAACACCAATGGCTTGCTACCAGTTCAGGTGAACCGGTCCAAACCGAGAAGAACCCACCTCTGACCTGTACTATATTCAACACAAAAAGTCCTGATTTTTCCAGGACTGCAGAGCCCTCGGTGTGTGACACCATGTTGTCAAAGCAAGAAAATAACCAAGCAAATTCACACCTGTGGAGGTCTGGTAACTATTTTATCTCTTAACCTCTCTGTGTTATCATCCTGGGGAAAGAATGATTCTCAGAAATATGTCCTACTGAGCTGGTAATCGTTTTTCCATTAGACTTTGATCATGTCCCCATTACCCGCCAACAAACCAATCCAGAATAATTGAAACATGAATCTGTCTCTGTCCTTAACACAGTAATAAATAGTTTCCCACATGGAACCCCTGGTTCAATTCCTGACCCAGCTTCTTACAGCCATAGCTTGTGATGAGAGAGAGAGAGCGCACACTGAACAAAAAGCTCTTTATAAAGCAGAGAGATCATTTTACCTTTTATGTATTAGAGACCAAGAGCGGATGTCTCCAGATTTTGAACCAGTCTGTCTAAAGTAGCTCCAAATCTATTCCCAATGGGGAAAGATTAAAAACAGTGTACTATACCACTAAGATGTTTAAACTAAAACTATGCTAAAATGAATTCAAATTATTTAAATGCAAAGAAGTATTTCAGAAAAGTTTGAATATTCTCTCAAAGATTCCAATGTTTGTTTTTAGTCCAGTTCTCTGTTATTCTACTGCAATTGTGAGGTTTTAAATTCCAAAAATCTTATGTATCTGAACAATCCTAAGTATATCAGTCAAGTGCCTATCTCTCCTAGCTGCCGAAATGTGTTATAATATGTTGATTTACAAGACAATCTCTACATTAGAGATCCTAATTTACTCAGAATAGAGTGAGGATGCTTGAAATAAAAGTGGGCTGTAATTTTACTGATGGTAGAATGGCCAGAATATGTTAGAATTTATCAGGATTGTCCTTAACTACTAGCAAAGAACAGTTTATGTACCATGAGTATGACTAAGGCTTGTAATCTAGTGTACTGTATACAGTAGTACCTCTACCTACAAACACCTCTACTTATGAACTTTTCTAGATAAGAACTGGGTGTTCAAGATATTTTTGGCTCTTCTCAAGAGCCATTTCCCACTTACTTACCGAACATCCAAAACTGTAACTGGAAAAGGCGGGGAGAAGCTTCCATGGGGCTTCTCTAGGAATCTCCTAGGAGGAAACAGGGCCGGAAAAGGAAGGGAGAAGCCTCCATGGGCCTCTCTAGGAATCTCCTGGGAGGAAACAGGGCCTCCACCCTCCCCTTAGTTTCCCAGTCGCGCGCATTGCTTGCTTTTACATAGATTCCTATGGGAAAAATTGCTTTTTCTTACAAACTTTTCTACTTAAAAACCTGATCATGGAATGAATTAAGTTAGTAAATAGAGGTACCACTGTTTTAGGTTGCAGAAAACTCAGAGAGCAGCTGGTCATGTTCATAGCATATAGAAGATTGAGACTTGGAATCTAAGAGAAATAAATGGTGAAGAGCAGAACAAAAATTAAAGATTGAAAAATAGAAATAGTGTGAGTCTATAAAATTTAGACTAACAGATTATTATAAATGCGAACTAATCCTATGAAGTGGAACTGTGTTAAGTGTTTGTGTGTATAAAAATGTAGTTTTAATTATGAACAAAAGTTCAAAACCACGGGTGTCAAACTCTCGGCCCACAGGCAGTATGTGTCATGTGCTGACCACACCCACCTCCAATTTAGCAAAGGGAAACAAAGTCAAGATATATCATGTGACGACAATGCGGCACTGTGAGTTTGACACCCCTGGTCTAAACTGTATTTTGATTGATTGATTGATTGATTGATTGATTGATTGATTGATTGATTGATTGATTGATTGATTGATTGATTGATTGATTGATTGATTGATTGATTGATTGATTGATTGATTGATTGATTGATTGATTGATTGATTGATTGATTTATTTATTTATTTATTTATTTATTTATTTATTTATTTATTTATTTATTTATTTATTTATTTATTTATTTATTTATTTATTTATTTATTTATTTGTATGCCACCCCTCTCCATCATATCACAAATCTAATATTGTATCACAAATCTAATATTAAAAAGTCTCTAAAAACCCCTTATTTAAAAAGCCAGACATACACACAAACATACCATGCATAAATTATATAGGCCAGGGGGAGATGTCTCAATTCCCCCATGCCTGACGGCAGAGGTGGGTCTTCAGAAGCTTTCGAAAGGCAAGGAGGTTATGCCTGGAGGTATGAATTGGTGCCATCCAGGTGCATATAAAAGTATACGATGACAAATTGATAACAGTTGTCATATCATACTCTAATGAATGGTGATCATGAAAAACAAACGGGGTTACATGGCATTCTGATCAAAGGGAAAACATGATTTTGCTGAGTGACATGAATGGATGGCTGGGTGGAATCAAGGTGAAAGAATAAAGAAAAAATGATTCATCCATTCTGAGACCCTAGAATGAATTAGAATGGAAATCTTAGAAAATAGTCTATTTATTATAAATTCATAGTTTAACCATAAATCCATTGATATGCATACATGTCCAAAGAATTAATATAAAACTGAAAGCATGATTGAACTGATGGAAGGACCAGTGAAGTATTTTTGGTCCTGAATTTGAGACAGAGCATAGGTATGCCCATGTCACACCAACATTCCGCAGTCTGCATTGGTTGCCGATCAATTTCCGGTCACCAAAGTGTTGGTTATGACCTATAAAGCCCTTCATGGCATCAGACCAGAATATCTCCGGGACCGCCTTCTGCTGCACGAATCCCAGCGACTGATTAGGTCCCACAGAGTTGGCCTTCTCCGGGTCCCGTCGACTAAACAATGTTGTTTGGCGGGTCCCAGGGGAAGAGCCTTCTCTGTGGCAGCCCTGACTCTCTGAAACCAGCTCCCCCCGGAGATTAGAAATGCCCCCACCCTCCTTGCCTTCCGTAAACTCCTTAATACCCACCTTTGCCGCCAGGCATGGGGGAATTGAGATATCTCCCCTGGGCCTATACAATTTATGTATGGTATGTTTGTATGTATGTTTGATTAATAAAGGGGTTTTTTAAATGTTTTTCAAATTATTAGATTTGTTATGAATTGTTCTATTGTTGTTGTGAGCCGCCCCGAGTCTACGGAGAGGGGCGGCATACAAATCTAATAAATAAATAAATAAATATATGAGGTTAAGAATCCACCTTAGAGAGGGAAAATCCTAAGTATAGACTTATAGATATAGAAGAAAAGGAATAAATAGAAATAAATGAGAATGAAAATAAAATCAATCTCACGAAGAGAAAGTCCTAATTGGAAAGGAATTAGAGAAGTGATTAATCTTCCAGATGAATCAAAACCCAAATACAAATGGTGTCAGTTTATTGGAAAATGGACAGGCAGCAGACACATTTTTTTCCTCCTCAGATACCTTTACGCAATCTAATTTGATGGCCTGAAAGGAGGAAAAATACTTAAATCTTACACAATCAAAACCTAATAAGATTTCAGCAATACTTCAGCAAATCAAATTTTATTTTTGTTTTCACCTCCCTTATTTTTATTTATTTTGCTTTTTATTCAATTGTTTTATGCCGCCCTTCTCCTTAGACTCAGGGCGGCTTACAACATGTTAGCAATAGCACTTTTTTAACAGAGCCAGCATATTGCCCCCACAATCCAGGTCCTCATTTTACCCACCTCGGAAGGATGGAAGGCTGAGTCAACCTTGAGCCGGTGATGAGATTTGAATCGGTGACCTTCAGATCTATAGTCAGCTTTAGTGGCCTGCAGTACTGCACTCTACCAGCAGTTTGTTTTGTTTGTTTTGTTTGTTTTGTTTGTTTTGTTTTGTTTTGTTTGTTTTGTTTTGTTTGTTTTGTTTGTTTGTTTTGTTTGTTTTGTTTGTTTTGTTTGTTTTGTTCGTTTTGTTCGTTTTGTTCGGTTTGTTCGGTTTGTTCGGTTTGTTCGGTTTGTTCGGTTTGTTCGGTTTGTTCGGTTTGTTCGGTTTGTTCGGTTTGTTCGGTTTGTTCGGTTTGTTCGGTTTGTTCGGTTTGTTCGGTTTGTTCGGTTTGTTCGATTTATTTATTTATTTATTTATTTATTTATTTATTTATTTATTTATTTATTTATTGATTGATTGATTGATTGATTGATTGATTGATTGATTGATTGATTGATTGATTGATTGATTGATTGATTGATTGATTGATTGATTGATTGATTGATTGATTGATTGATTTATTTATTTATTTATTTATTTATTTATTTATTTATTTATTTATTTATTTATTTATTCTAGAGCACATGGAAACTACACTAAAGATCCCTATAGGCTTTCCTTTGCAGATTTCAGAAAAGACCATTGGTTCGCCCAGAATGTGTGTATATGGGGGAGAGAGAAACTAGTTTCCTTTCAACTTTTATTATTTTAGTCAATAATTGTACATAATGGTTTGAGAAGGTTTCCAAAAGGTTGTTAATATCTGTGCTGTCTGCTTTCTATGATACACCACAAGGAATTTCTGGCCGAATCTCTGTTTTGCCTATATTTACAAATCTAATAGCATTACAACCACAGCTATGCAATATCTATTTACACAGTCAACTATGTTCTAAACTGACCATCAACCTAAAATAAATCTCATTAGGCGTTTGAAGAAGTATCTTTCTTCAAGAAGCTGTAGGGGCATTTAGCAAGAGACGACAATTTTAAAGAGAGCACTATTCAGTTAATATAACTTCTCATAATAAGGTCTACTTATCCCTGCTGCTATTATATACTGATATAATGCCATTGCATTATTTGACTATTATTTTTTAACTGTTGGAATCGGGGGGGGGGGGGGCTGTATAACATTACATATGATGTCATAAAATATTTTTATTTAATTTTATTTATTTATTTATTATTTATTTATTTATTTATTTATTGGATTTGTATGCCGCCCCTCTCCGAAGACTTGGGGCCAATGCTCCCTCTAATTTTTTTGGGGGGTGGGCGGAAAAGTATAGTGTCTGAGCGGCAGTCCCTTCGGGACTGGGCGGCAGAGAAAAATAAATAAATAAGTAAGTAAGTAAGTAAGTAAGTAAGTAAGTAAGTAAGTAAGTAAGTAAGTAAGTAAGTAAGTAAACAAACAAACAAACAAACAAACAAACAAATAAAAAACCCACCCTGTTTTGCCTCAGAGAATTTCAAAATAAAATACTGTACTGTGTGTCTAAAACAATGAGCTCATAATAGGGCAACTCTATCAATATCAAAATGCCACTTATATAGTTGAGCTAGTTTCAAACTAGATTTTGATTTTCTTTCTCTCTTCCTTACTCCCATTCTTTTTCTTTCTCTTTTCCTTCCTCTCTTTTTTCTATCTGTTTCTCTCTCTTCCTCTCTTCCTCTCTCTCTCCTTCCCTCTCATTCTTTCCCTCTCGGCTTCTGGGCAGGTTTGGAAAACTCTGAGTTGATGATGATTTTTAAGTGAGTGATTGCTCACTTAGGGAACTATGCTCGGGGCGGCTAATTTTAGATGTTAGCAGGTAGTGGTACAATCACAAACATGGTGTGGGATAGTGCAAGTTGCAGTATGATAAACCAGAAGTTTGTCTGCATTTAACCATTTTAATTAAAGGATGTATTTAAGGACTTTGCTAAACTTTCACAAAGTGGAAAAATGGAATGACTTAGAGTCGGACTGGATACACATTGTGACACAAGTGTGCATTTTGCCCCCATCACATTGCACAAATGACCCTCTGCACATTGCCAGAAGCCAGCCACTGCTGCCAGGTTGGCGAGCGGGTGGAAATTTTCACCACCAGTATGTGTGCATTGGTCCAAACCAACATCAACCCATCACTGCTTAGAGTGCAATCTTATCTATAGCTACCTAACCAAGTCATAGAGACCCGATTCACACACTAAGTCATCATGTTTTAGTCTAGCATGCAATGTTGGCAGGCGAGATATACACTGCTCAAAAAAATAAAGGGAACATTCAAATGACACATCCTAGATCTGAATGAATGAAATATTCTCATTGAATATTTCATTTGCACAACTATTCCATTTGCACAACAGCATGTGAAATTGATTGTCAATCAGTGTTGCTTCCTAAGTGGACAATTTGATTTCACAGAAGTTTGATTTACTTAGAGTTATCTTCTGTTGCTTAAGTGTTCCCTTTATTATTATTTTTTAGCAGTGTATTGTATTTAGTAAACCATAGTGGGATAATGTATGAATCATATCATCAGTTCAGTGAAAATCAAAAGTTAGTTTGGATCAAGAATCTATGGTTATAAACGAGACTGCTTATTATCCTTCTTCTGAAAGCCATATGAAATGTGAGAGGTCCCTGAATGAAGTTCTATTCCCTATATGTGGATGCATATACATTGTCTTGGAACAATAGAAAAGTGATTAGCCATGCCTGCCATGTTCTTTTGTTGTTGTTTTTAATTTCCCAACCTAGCTGGTATTAACTGGTACTACCCATTCAGTTAAGCATCTAAGACAGTATTTTGCAACCTTTGGCAACTTGAAGACACGTGGACTTCAACTTCCAGAATTCCTCAGCCAGCCTTCAAATTGCCAAGGATAAGAAGCCCTGATCTAGAGCAAAACAAGGTCAGCCAACTATTGTCACTGCTGAGACTGAATGCTACAGTACATTCAGCATGCTAGGAAGGTGTTATCTCTTCACTGTCATGCTCAGAATATTTATTGTTTACTTGAATCCCCTTTTTGCACATAGCCATATATTTTGTACTAGTTTTATTATTTATTATTATTATTTATTATTATTTATTAGATTTGTATGCTGCCCCTCTCCGTAGACTCGGGGCAGCTCACAACAGTGATAAAAAACAATACATGGTAACAAATCTAATATTTAAAATCTAAAAATAACAATTTTACATTAAAAAGTCTTTAAAAAAAAACCCAATATATAAAAACATACACACAATCATATCATACGCAAAAACTACATGGGTAAGGGGGAGATGTCTCAGTTCCCCCATGCCTGAAGGCAGAGGTGGGTTTTAAAGAGTTTATGAAGGGCAAGGAGGGTGGGGGCAATCCTAATCTCAGGGGGGAGCTGGTTCCAGAGGGTCGGAGCCACCACAGAGAAGGCTCTTCCCCTGGGTCCCGCCAGCCGACATTGTTTAGTCGATGGGACCCAGAGAAGGCCAACTATGTGGGACCTAACCGGCCGCTGGGATTCATGCGGCAGAAGGCGGTCTCACAGATATCCTGGTCCGGTGCCATGAAGGGCTTTATAGGTCATAACCAACACTTCGAATTGTGACCGGAAACTGATTGGCAACCAATGCAGACTGCGGAGTGTTGGAGTAACATGGGCATACTTAGGGAAGTTCCATGAATGGGCATGTTTTAGAGGAAACTTCTGAAAATCAATGGGATATAATTAACACTGTCAAATACCGTGAATATTAATATCATGTTTAGAACAGACTTAACCTAAAATCATGCCATTAATATCCCAGTGGCTAAAAAACTCTGTTTTTTGTTATTATTAAAAATTAATGTAAAACTGAATTTCCAAATATCTTTTTTCAAGAGACAACTGGACTTTTTGCATTTTCTTTAAAGACATTTCTCATCCAAGAAGCCTCTTCAGCTCTGACAGGATAATGGGGAAAGGAGGGATATTTATTCCTTGCAGACTACAGAAACCAAGAACACTGCTCAATTGACCTTGAGGACACAGATAAACTTCTAAGTTCTTCAATGACCCTCTAAAAAGGATGCAAATGACCAGATGTCTGTAAGGAATAAAAAATCCTTCCTTTCCCCACTATCCTGCCAGAGCTGAAGAAGTTTCTTAGATGAGAAGCGAAAAGTCTTCAGAAGGAAAAAAAAACAAGAAAGTTCATTTGCTTCTTGAAAAAGCACCTTTGGGACAACCATGGCCTAGATTATTTATTTATTTATTTATTTATTTATTTATTTATTTATTTATTTGTTTGTTTGTTTGTTTGTTTATTTATTTATTTACTTACTTACTTACTTACTTACTTACTTACTTACTTACTTACTTACTTACTTATTTATTACTTACTTACTTACTTACTTACTTACTTACTTACTTACTTACTTACTTACTTAACTTATTTATTTGTCAAACAAGTATAGTATTATAGTACATATCAATATATCATAACATAACATACGCAGAACGTAGTAATAGATAGGATAAAATACATTAGGACAGGAACGGTAGGCTCAAAGGTGCACTTATGCACGCCCCTTACAGACCTCTTAGAAAAGGGGAGAGGTCAATTGTAGATAATGTAAGGTTGAAGATTTTGGGGCTGGGGGAAGCAACAACAGAGTCAGGTAATGAGTTCCAGGCAGTGACCACTCTATTGATGAAATCGTATTTTCTGCAGTCAAGTTTGGAGCGATTTACATTCAGTTTATATCTGTTACATGCTCTTGTGTTGTTGTTGTTAAAGGTGAAGTAGTCACTGACAGAGAGTACATTATGATATATGATTTTATGAACAACTGTTAAAGCAGTTCGGAGACGACATAGTTGCAAATTTTCTAGATTTAGTATTTGAAGTCTGAAGGAGTAGGGTAATTTGTTACATGAGGAGGAGTGAAGGACTCTTCTTGTGAAGTATTTCTGGACTCTTTCAATTGTATTAATATCTGATATGCAGTATGGATTCCACACAGATGAGCTATATTCTAGAATAGGTCTTACAAATGTTTTGTATGCTCTGTTTAATAAATCAGTGTTTCTAGAGAAGAAGCTACGTAAGATTAGGTTTACAATTCTTAATGCTTTTTTGGCAATGATGTTACAGTGGGCTCTATCACTTAGGTCATTGGAAATGAGTACTCCAAGGTTTTTGACTGAGTGAGGGTCCTCATGACTGCGGATCTCCATAGATATAAAACTGAAGAATTCTGCACATTGAGGAATACTCTTATGCTATGAAGAAAGTGCTAGTGCTATGCTGAGTTGTTGCAACCATTAACATTTGGGCCTTATGCAGCTTCACTTCATGCACATTTACTTAGAAGTGCATCCCAATGTCTGTATTCTTGTGATATGATTCAATAGGTAAATTAAAGACCTAAAGGTTGCATCATGCAATACGTTAAGCTTGGTAACCTGAATTTTCTGGACCCAAGCATTGTGTTCATTGGAATGTTATCCACCAGTTACTCCAGGAGGAAAAAATAATATAAAAATAATATAATAAAAAAATACATCTTATTGACATTTAAGCAGAGCTTTACCAAATAATGGAGTCTATATCCAAGAGAAATTTGCATAAGATTGCATTATGCCTTCCTACATTGGAGCACTCCAGTTTGCAAATTGAACACTTTTACAGAAATGTCAGATTTAATTTAAATGTATCTGCTAACTTTTCACTTCTGTTTTTGCTTCACATTTTAAGGCTGAACAGATTTTCCCCTTTCCTTTAAAAAAACAAACAAACCAGATTATATGTACTGCTAGGCTATTTAACACAGAGAGACATATTGTGTTTTGACCAAGCAAGGATTAATTTATATGGAATTCTCTCTTTTAAAAATAAGCCACTAAAAATCAAATTAAAAAAGATCTAACCGCTCTCCTAATGAACAACATCTGATGAAATGCTTTGAAAAAGAGAGAAAAACATCTTTTAGAAACAGAGAACATTTACAAGCACAGTCTTTTCAGAAGGCTGAAGGAAAAGCTTACTAGTTTCGGGAGATAATATCATTTCACTAGGTAAATAAATAAGACATACCAAATTCTGCTACCACATACCAGACAGGAATTCATATTTGAAATGGGGCCAATTTCATCTTTGAAGTAAATCCCATTGACTATATTGGGTTACTCTCTTAAGGACAAATGCCAAAGCAAATTTCTGCAGTTTTGCTCCAAAAAATTTACTTCTGGGTCCTCACAGGTTTTAGCTACTGCAGCTTCTACAAAACTATATACAGAGCTGGCGATTCCTACAGGGGATGCAGACCTAAATTTAAAAGATAAATTGTTTTGCTAGCTTTAAGCATTCAGTTCCAGGGGAAAAGTCACAATAACTCAAAGGGTTTAGAGCCAGGCTCCAAATGGCTTCTTGGAAAAATGGAACATTCGACAAAATATTTTTCTCTCCACTGCCATTTTCTGCTATACATGATTCTCTTCTAATAAGAATTTCACTCAATCACATAAAATTATGCTGCTTTCTTCTCCCCATTTCATTCAAGGCTGCCTGTAAAGTCCCTGCAATTTTTCTAGCAAGATTTTTTAGAAAAGAGAGGAAGTGACTGGCTCAAAGTCACAAACCTTGGGGGCAGGCAGAAGGGGGACTACAACTCACAGTATCCCAAATTTTAGCCTGCTGCCTTACACTTGATTTATTTATTTATTTTATTTATTCATTTGTCCAATACACAAATACATAGGAAGAAAATAGACATGTGGTAATATATATAAGGGTAAAAGTGAACTTAGAGGAGAGGATATATGAAAGGAAGAGAATATATATGATAGGTGAAAGTGAGGAAAGACAATTGGACAGGGGACGAAAGGCACACCAGTGCACTTACGTACGCCCCTTACTGGCCTCTTGGAGAGGTCAATCATGGAGAGTCTAAGGGAGAAGTGTTGGGGGTTAGGGGTTGACACAATTGAGTCCGGTAATGAGTTCCACGCTTCAATAACTCGATTGTTGAAATCATATTTTTTACAGTCAAGTTTGGAGCGGTTCGTATTAAGTTTGAATCTGTTGCGTGCTCTTGTGTTATTGCGGTTGAAGCTGAAGTAGTCATTGACCGGTAGGACATTGCAGCATATGATCTTGTGGGCAATATTCAAATTGTGTTTTAGGCGCCATAGTTCTAGGCTTTCTAGGCCCAGGATTGTTAGTCTATTTCTCTGCAACTTAGCCCCAGCTTTGCGCTTTTTAAACTAACTTATTGAAGCTGCCGGAAACTTGGTTTCTGCACATGCACAGAAGAAAAAAACCCAGGAAAAACTTTTAAAAATTTAAAATATGACGGCACCCATAGACTGGCACCAATTAAACTGGTTCCTTCACATCATTGTGACCTCATCAGCGGTTTGTTACCAGTTCAGGCGAAACCCCCTCTGGACTTAGCCCAGTATTTCTCAATTATTTTTTTGTTATACCTCCCCCCGCCAGAAAGAAGTAGACATTTCACAACAACAACACCGCCAAATCTCTGCCCGCATGATTGTTTGCAATATTCAGCAATTTTCACTGAAAAAATTCAAGTGGCTTATCAGCATGATTGGGGTGTAATTTGTTTAAGCGACGCCTTAATTTATTTGGCTTCATGCTGTCCACTGCCAACATTTCTAGACACAGTAAACTTATTGGTCTTTCCTTGTCTCCCACTGTAGTCACATACACTTTGTCATATTTCCTCATCTTAGCTTTTGGGAGACTTACGTTTGTCTCATTATCTCCATCTCTCTCCTCATTTCTTTTCATCCCTGTTAAATATTTATCCATGGTGTCTTTTAAGGGTTTGTTATATGCACTTCATATCTCCTGCTCTGTGCTGTGTGCTATTGTTCAGTGCAAAAAACCCCTACTGCCTGCGGCAAAAAAAGCATGTTCCCTGGGGTCACATGCCCCCCCTGACATCGCTCTGCACCCACCCCCCGGCAAGGGGCACCCCACTATTTGAGAAGCACTGATTTCAGCCCAACTTAGGTGTGGGGTTCTCACCTAAAACACACATATTTTCTTCCTTTGAAGATATGCCATTTTGCATGGGGCGAAACTGTGTATTCTTCCCAACCTTGTTAAAATGTTTCACTTTTGGTACAATTTTAAACAGATTTTTTTAATATGACCTAATGCATAAAGCACTGAAATTAAGGATCGTCTCAAATGGTCATGATTTATAGCTTGACATGCCATTACCTGTTGCAAGTTTATGACTACTGTGTAAATATAAACTATGCATGTTTACATGAAATTGGGGTGATATTTTAAGTCTTAGGTGTAAGCAACAGAACACTTCAATGGAAATTCAACCATTAATCAATGGTTAGCATTCTCTGGAGATGGCTTCCATAATAAATTGATGTATTATAATTATTAGAATTAGCCAAATCTTTTTTTTTAAAAAAAAACTACATATAAACAAATGTCTTTTCAGAGTTTGCTCAGTTCCTTTGCCATTTCTTGCAAAAAGGATAAAGACATTATGTAGGAAGTACAATATGTTGATTACTTTTGCTTATCTCCCAGGGCTACGTATGTGAAAGAACAAAGAACTGATTTGATTTAGTTTGATTCAATTACAGAACTATAACTATAACAAACTCTGACCTGATACTTATAATTCCTTAATTGATTCTGCATGCCTAAAAACATAGAGGACATGCTGAAAGGTTATTTATGCAAACATTACTGCATGCACCCACAATTATGGTATGTATTTTGAATGTATACATTCAATAAAGGTAAAGAATAAACTTTAATACACCTGTTTAGACCTTGTCATGCTTAAGAGTACTGCAGTGAGGCATCTTAATTGAAGTAAAAGAAAAAAGCACTGTCACAAAAAGGCAGCTGTTAAAAGCATTTCACATTCCAGAGCAAATCCAAAGTCTTCAATATTAAAAACAGCAGAAAATGTACCATCTTTATAAACTCAAGTTTATTACAACTGTAATAAGAAATGTTCTAAGTTCTTATTATATAGCAATAAGTAGTTCTTTCCATATTCCCATTATTCTATGTTTCTGCCACAAATGGATTTAGGATGTCAAGAAAAATGTAGAGATTATTTTTTTAAGTTCCCATGGAATTCTATATCAGTAATACCGTGCTTCCTCAAAAATAAGACACTGTCTTATATTTTTTGAACTCTGAAATAAGTGCTTGGCCTTACTGCCATGCACTCGAAAACCTGAATGGGCTTATAGAATAGAATAGAATAGAATTTTTATTGGCCAAGTGTGATTGGACACACAAGTAATTTGTCTTGGTGCATATGCTCTCAGCGTACATAAAATAAAAGATACATTTGTCAAGAATCATGTGGTACAACACTTAATGATTGTCATAGGGGTCAAATAAGCAATGAAGAAGCAATATTAATAAAAATCTTAGGATATACGCAACAAGTTACAGTCGTACAGTCAACATGGGAGGAAATGGGTGATAGGAATGATGAGAAAAACTAGTAGAATAGAAGTGCAGATTTAGTAGAAAGTCTGACAGTTTTGAGGGAATTATTTGTTTAGTAGAGTGATGGCGTTTGGGGAAAAACTGTTCTTGTGTCTAGTTGTCTTGGTGTGCAGTACTCTGTAGCGACGTTTTGAGGGTAGGAGTTGAAACAATTTGTGTCCAGGATGCGAGGGGTCAGTAAATATTTTACCCGCCCTCGTGCAGTATATAGGTCCTCAATGGAAGGCAGATTGGCAGCAATTGTTTTTTCTGCAATTCTGATTATCCTCTGAAGTCTGTGTCGGTCCTGTTGGGTTGCAGCACCAAACCAGACAGTTATAGAGGTGCAGATGACAGACAGACAGACAGGGGATGTCTTATTTATTTATTTATTTTTTGGGGGGAAAGGGTATATGGGTGGCAGGAACTCAAAAATTGCAAAAGGTGAGAGGAGGGGGGGAAATCTCTATATAGAAAAATCCAAATCATTAAATCATTGGTGTTGTTCTGAGCTAATGATTAAGAAAGGAAGTAAACACAATCAATTGATTACGTCTTAAATTCACACAACTGCTTTTTTTCTTCTCTAGCAGCAACTCATCTTTACAACTCTTAAGATTGTTTGATGAGTAGCAACTGAGTGGTGGAAGAAGACTGATTAAATCCAGATTCCAATTCGTACTAAGCCACAAAACTCACAATATGGCCAATCACCACCTCTTAAGATTAATCATAGCTGGAAATCATAGATCGTCAGTAGCATGGATCATAGGCTATGAAAGAGATACTTAATAAATGGGTATATCTGCACTAAACAATGAGAAAAAGCAGAATTCTGTTTTGCAAAGTCTATGAGGGCCAAATATTCAGTATATTTATTTATTTTCCATCCTTCCATTTTTATGCCACCCTCGGAAGGATGGAAGGATGAGTTAGCATTGAGTCAGTGACGAGATTTGAACCGCTGACCTACAGATCTACAGATCTACATACAGATCTACAGTCTGTTTCATTGGCCTGCAGTACAGCACTCTGCCTGCTGCGCCACCCCGGCTCTGTACAATATGATGACTTTTTAGGATAAAGTTTATACCAGTCTTTCCCAGTGTATTACCTACAAGTGGAATTGTCCATTATATCCAATATCCCTAATCAGCAAGATAAGCAGGAATAAAGGACAGAATAGTCCAATACATCTAAAATACCATATTGGGAAAGATATGATTCTATAATGTGTACGTGGGGGGGCTTGTTTATATCCATTTTACTTAGGTCATTTGTCAATAATATATTTGATTTATTTGATTTGATTTGATTTTGATCCTCCATACTAACCTACCCAGGCTTCATGCTCTGGGGAATCCAGAGCATGATACCATGGTCTTTTGAGACTGGAAGGATCCCAATGCATTTGATTGAGTGTTGCCCTGGCATACTGTGAAAGCAGTAAATATAAAATAATCATTGTATGTGATGAATCTGAACCAAGCATCTGCCTTTTAAAATTCATTAATATCTCAGGGCATGTACTGTATGTTGCCTTCTTGCTACCTCTGGCTAATGAAATCTGCAACAAGTTCTCTGCAATTCTAACTGAATCTCCCATGATGTCCTTGGAGGTTGTTCTTGCCTTGATTACACGGCTTCATACTTTCCAGGTTCAACCCCCATCATTATCACACAGGGCTGGGAAAGCCTCCTATCTAAAACTTTGAAGAATCAGCACCTAGCCAGGCATGGGATGGAGCAATAATCTGGTTTAAAATAAAACACTATCTCTCCTCTTCAGAAATGAGCTGCTTAATTTGTCTCCCTAGGCTGACAAACTTCAGCCAGCAGGCTGGTGGGAAAAAATACTGTTTTCTATGGTTCCTCATTATCTCCCTCCACTTTCTGCCAAGAGAAATACTGATGTCATAAGGATATACTTTTATTATTTGTACCTGGACTATTATTAAGTGTTGTACCTTGTGATTCTTGATGAACATATCTATTCTTTTATGTACACTGAAAGCATATACACCAAGACAAATTCCTTGTGTGTCCGATCATATTTTGCCAATAAAATTCTATTCTATTCTATTCCATTCTATTCTATTCTGTACACATCTAGTTAGAATCAAGCCGAGAGTCCAATGGAGATTCTCAGTCATCCAGGTCATGGTTGTCCCAAAGGTAGGTAGGTAGGTAGGTAGGTAGGTAAGTAAGTAAGTAAGTAAGTAAGTAAGTAAGTAAGTAAGTAAGTAAGTAAGTAAGTAAGTAAGTAAAGAAGTACAGAAGTACAGAAGTACAGAAGTACAGAAGTAAAGAAGTAAAGAAGTAAAGAAGTAAAGAAGTAAAGAAGTAAAGATGTAAAGAAGTAAATAAATAATTTTGGGGATGGGGGTTGTGTGTGAGTGGGGGAAGCTCCATTCTCACTCAAGTGTGGAGAGATCTTTGCAGCCCTACGCCACTTGTGCCCCTTCTTAGCTTTCCAGGCTTTCTCAAAACCGAGGCCAAGAGAATTTGCACTTTGCACATGGCCAGGCGGTTCCTCCGGAACTCACCTTCGGAGATGGAGAGAGCTCAATCGCGAGCCTTGCCGGCGCAAACTTGCCCCGGGGCCGAGCTCAACGTCCTGCTTTCCGTTTTGCAGGTGCCCGGCTGTCCCCGGAGCCCCTCACTCACCTGGGCCGGCAGGAAGACGCGGCGGGAGAATCTGCAAGAAGAGCGGCGGTTGGCGGGAGGACGACTTCTCCGCGGTCTTGGTCCAGGTAAAAAAAAAAGAGAGAGCGAGGCGGTCGGTGGGGAGGCAGCTCCGCTCCAGCACTTCGCGCTGTACAAGCTCGGACTGAAAGGAGCCAGAAAGGAGAACGCTGCCTTTAACCGAGATGCTGGAAAGGAGAGGCGCGCGGGAGGCGGTGGGAGGAAGGCTGACCCCTTCCTCTGTGGGGCTAAAGAGCAGGGCTGTCTCTGCGGGGAGCGGGGCTGCCTTGCTTCAGCCCCACCCACCTCCAAGGGCAGGATGGATGTATCCCACTCCCCCCACCTCTCGCTGCCAGGCACCAACGCCCTCTGCCACGAAGGTCTCCTTGGACCCCGTCTCCGGAGGGATGATAGTGATGGGCTTAGCTGGGCGAATTTGAGACAAGGTCAAAGGCAAGAAATCCTAAGAGTAGTATCTCTTGCAATGTCTGTTCGTTCCTGCCCGACCGCAAATATCTGGAAGACAAGCCGAGTCCAACTTTGGGGCACATGAAAATCCGATACATCGTCTCCTGAAATGGATGCTTCTTCTGCACACGAGAGCAAGCCAAACAGGAATGCTATAGGAATGCAACCCCAAAGTAATGCTTTTTTCATAAGGCAATTGGACTTTGTTTTTTTTTCCTTGGAGACATTTGGCTTCTCATCCCAGAAGCTTCTTCAGAAGAAAAAAGTCTTGAAGGAAAAATAAAGTCCAGTTGCCTTCTGAAAAAGCACATTTGGGGACAACCAGGAACTGGATGAATGAAAATCTTCATGGGCATATAGGAATAGAATGGAATGGAATGGAATTTATGTATTTATTTATTTGTTTATTTATTTATTTATTTATTTATTTATTTATTCATTCATTCATTCATTCATTCATTCATTCATTCATTCATTCAAGTATGTATTGGTGGCATACAAAGATATACAGTAATAATATTTATATACGTGATACTAGTAAAAGAGAAACTTGAGGACGGGGACAGAAGGCACACTGGTGCACATGCACACCCCTTACTGAACTTAGGGTGAGGTCAACGGTGGATAGTCTTAGGGTAAAGGTTTTGGGGTACTACAGAGTCTGGTAATGAGTGCCATGCATCAACTACTCAGTTACTAAAGTCATATTTCCTGCAGTTGAGTTTAGAGTTAGAGTTTAGAATGGAATGGAATGGAATGGAATGGAATGGAATGGAATGGAATAGAATAGAATTCTTTATTGGCCAGGTACAATTGGACACACAAGGAATTTGTCTTTGGTGCATCTCTACGGCAGGGGTCCCCAACCACCGGGCCGCAGACCAGTACCGGGCCGTGGGGCATGTTGCACCGGTCCGTGGAGTCAGCAGCTGCCGGCCCTCATGCCGCCACCCCCTCCCTCCAGCACTTCGCCTCCCGCCGGGCAAGAGGCCTCGGGAGGCAGGTTCTGCCGGCCACAGAACGATGGATGGGACAGAGGGGTGGGAAGGACCGAGAGGCTCAAGCCTCTTTTGGCTTCTGCCACGGGGCGCTTTTGCGTTTTTGGCTGGGGGGAGGCAGGAGGGCCAGCCTGACCCCCTCTCTCCAGCGCTTAGCTCCCACTGGGCAAGAGGGCTTGGGAGGCAGGTTCTGCCGGCCACAGGACAATGGCGGGAAAGAGGGGTGGGGAGGACCAGCACCCCCATGCTTAATCCCGCCCCCAACCACGCCCCTTTCCACCCCCACTGGGCCATAGAAAAATTGTCTTGCTGAAACTGGTCCCTGGTGGAAAAAACGTTGGGGACCACTGCTCTACGGGATTGGTGCATCCCTACGGGATTGGGCAGCATAGAATTAAATTAAATTAAACTGCCACTTGACTGGTGTGCTATAGGGTTCCTGCTTGGGCAGGGGGTTGAACTCGATGGCCTTCATGGTCCCTTTCAACTCTAACAATAAATAAATAAATAAATAAATAAATGAATGAATGAATGAATGAATGAATGAATAATAAATAAATAATAAATAAATAATAAATAAATAATAAATAAATAATAAATAAATAAATAAATAATAAATAAATAAATAAATAAATAATAAATACATAAATAAATAAAATAAAATAAAATAAAATAAAATAAAATAAAATAAAATAAAATAAAATAAATAAAATAAAATAAAATAAAATAAAATAAAATAAAATAAAATAAAATAAAATAAAATAAAATAAAATAAAATAAAATAAAATAAAATAAAATAAAATAAAATAAAATAAAATAAAATAAAATAAAATAAAATAAAATAAAATAAAATAAAATAAAATAAAATTTTAAATTAAATTAAATTTGCTCTCAGTGTACATAAAAGAAAAGATACATTTGCCCAGAATCCTGAGGTGCAGCATTTAATGTAGTGCAGCCATTCAGAGATTTCCCTTAGAGACAGTTCTAAAGAAAAACTTTGCACCAGCATATTTTTATTTTAAAGTGAAAATGCAATACATGTATTAAAATGTGGATAATATGATTTACTTGGTATTGTGGGTCATACAATGAGATAACTGGAGGCATTTTAAATCCATGTTTTCTAAGCCTTCTGTGATTGGGCTAATTGTGAATATCACACCATAGTCTGATTAAAAGGCAATCAGAGATCAGTAATCTCTATCAAAAATGGGAAATCATGCAGTATGATATTCATGTCATGCTGATTTTAGCATCCTGTTGTCACAGTAAAAATGTTTAAAACAGGGGTCTTCAAACTTGGCAGCCAGCTATGCTGGCTGAAGAATTCTGGAAGTTGAAGTCCACAAGTCTTAAAGTTTCCAAGTTTGAAGACCTGTGTTTTAAAAGAATATTAATGCAAAATCTAGATCCCCAGTAGCATCATTGCTAGAGAAGTTAGATCTCTGACCCTCATATTTCCATTGCTGCTGGGGAGATGTTTTTGTCCATCTGGCACAAGGAAAAAAATCACGAACTCTTAGTGCTTGCAAATCATATCCTTTCCATAATTCATCATTCATAAGTTTAGCATTTCTGTTTGAAATGTGAAGATGGAACCTTAAGTCCTATATACCTCCATGGTCCTGATGGAGACATTAGTCATTTTCCTGTATATAGAAGGAAGCCACAAAGAAGAAGGTTGAGAATAAATTTGTCTGGCCACAGAAACTTGGACCAGAAAAAGTTCGTGCTACCTCAAATTTGTTTAAATCTAAGGAAAGCCTTTCTGACGTACGATGTGTACAACAATGGACCAGTCTACCTGTGAAGGTTCGGGGTCCATTCATACTGAAGTCCCAAAGGTGCTTTCTTCAAGACTTTCAACTGGACTTTCTGGTTTTTCTTTCAAGAAGTTTCACTTCTCATCCAAGAAGCATCTTCAGTCCTGGATCATTCTGAAGGACTTTAAGGAGAGGCTAGCTACTGCCTCTCATAGATTTATTTATTTATTCCATCCCAGATTCCATGACCTTCTTGGCTACGAGCAACATTGGCCAGAAATTCAGGTAGGCCATCTTCTCGCGAGCTTCGGGCTGAGAAGCTATATTAGCTAACCTGGTTAGGTATGGACAGTGGGCTCTCAGGAATTTGTAAAGCATCTCGAACCAATTCAGGGTCCTCATTGGCTGCAGGGCCTCCAATTCTTCTTGGGTGATGGCCAGGTAGCTCACGCAATTTCGACCGTCCCAGTCTCCTTCCACCTGCTGTGGGAAAATTTGGAAATTCCAGAAGCTGTGGGAGACCTTCCACAGAGCCATCTGGACCAGGATCCTCAAAGAAGGAACCAGGGCCTTTAAAACGCCTCCTTCCGAGCACTGCTTCCTCCACTCTTCCAGCATGCGGAGGCTGACCCCTTCCAGGCCCCCAAAAGCGTGCAGAATTGACCGTGGAGAAAATAGAAGCCAGTGTCTTCTAAGATCTCCAGCATGGTGGAGACACTGTCCAGCATGCCGGCGGAGAAGGAGTGGTCCCATCTCTGCGTGTTGTTCGCGGCCAAGGACACGCCGAGGATTTGGGTGGAAAGGGCGGCTTCATCCTAGGCCCCCAGCATCGGGGGTCAAGCTGTCTAAATAATCCTGCTGCCACATGGTCTTCTTGAGCTGGTGCACGGTTAGGAAATTCTCAGAAGCTTCTTCCTGCTCCGAAGCCCCCAACAAACTCCAAGGCAAATGATGATTTAATTGGTTTCTTACCACATTGTAGAAGGGACCAGATCATTCCTGTGATCTCTTCCAACTCCACAATTCTGTGATTCATTCAAGTGATTACTTTCAAGTGACCTTTAATATTTTCAGGAAGATGGGTAATAGAATGTTTATGCCATCCTTCTCCATAGACTCAGGGTGGCTCGCAATAAAGAAAAATACTGTACAAAACATATTTAAAAATCTGATATTAAAACTATGCTCTAAAACCCTAGTGCTTAAAACCAATGATCCATATTTCATCATACATTATGCATTCAATTATCAGCAGGAGCTGGATGTTGAAAATTCAATGGTAGGGGCAGTATGAATCTCTGGAGGGAGTTGATTCCAGAGGGCCAGGGCCACCACAGATGAGGCTATTCCCGTAGGCCCCACCAGATAAGATTGCTTGGCTGACGAGGCCTGGTGAAGGCCAACTCTGTGGGACCTGATCAGCCAGTGGGATACGTGAGGCAGAAGATGATCCTATAAGTTGTCTGGTCTGATGCCAGGTAGGGCTTTGTATGTCCATCACATGGTCCAGTCATGTCCTTGTCCCCACTGGACTTGTTTCCAGGTTGTTTCCAGGTGCAGGCTGAATGTCTCTCACTCCAAGGGAAAAGAATGTTGTTATGGCTAGACAATTCACCTGGTCTCTATCCAACCACCACCACCCTCAAGTTTCCCACATAATGTCCATCCAGCCCTGAAGATCCAAAGTAAAAGATGGCCTCCAGGGCTGACACTTTTTATTGTGCTAGTTCTAAGTGGGTCTGCATACTTGGACTTTCAAGACTTCCTTACAATGGTGGGTTGCTCCCGGGTTTGTCCTGGTTCTGCGAAGCAGTAGTGGTGGCAACAGGCTCCACCCACCAGCCCAGGATGCTTCTGTGCATGTGCAGAAGCATCTTGTGCAAGCCAAGCTCAACCCCAAACCGGTAGCAACAAGTTTTAGAACGCACCACTGCTCCCTCTATCTAGTAACAATAGAAAGCTAATTTGGTCTGGTTTTCCCTGGACTAGAAGCAGGGAAAAATGAGTTGTAGGTTTTGCTTGTGGCATGGAAGCCTGCTGGAGGACTATTTTATTTTATTTATTTATTTATTTATTTATTTATTTATTTACTTGAATTTCTAGGCCACGCTAGATAAGACGGAGTGGCTGTGGGTTTTGCCTCCCAAGGACAATCCCATCTGTCCGTCTATTACCCTGGGGGGGGGGGAATCACTAACCCCCTCAGAGAGGGTCTGCAACTTGGGCGTCCTCCTCGATCCACAGCTCACATTAGAGAAACATCTTTCAGCTGTGGCAAGGGGGGCGTTTGCCCAGGTTCGACTGGTGCATCAGTTGTGGCCCTATTTGTACCGGGAGTCCCTGCTCACAGTCACTCATGCCCTCATCACCTCGAGGCTCGACTACTGTAATGCTCTCTACATGGGGCTACCTTTGAATATGCCCATGCTACACCAACACTCTGCAGTCTGCATTGGTTGCTGATTAGTTTCCGGTCACAATTCAAAGTGTTGGTTATGACCTATAAAGCCCTTCATGGCATTGGACCAGAATATCTCCGGGACCGCCTTCTGCCGCACGAATCCCAGCGACCAGTTAGGTCTCACGGAGTTGGCCTTCTCCAGGTCCCGTCGACTAAACAATGTCATTTGGCGGGACCCAGGGGAAGAGCCTTTTCTGTGGCGGCCCCGACCCTTTGGAACCAACTCCCCCAGATATCAGAGTTGCCCCCACCCTCCTTGCCTTTCATAAGCTTCTTAAAACCCACCTCTGTCATCAGGCATGGGGGAATTGAGATTTTCCCTTCCCCCTAGGCTTAAAAAATTTATGCATGGTATGTCTGTATGTATGATTGGTTTCTTAATTTAGGGTTTTAAAATTAATTTAAATATTAGATTTGTTTATATTGTCTTATTATTGTTGTTAGCCACCCCGAGTCTACGGAGAGGGGCGGCATACAAATCTGATAAATAAATACATACATACATACATACATACATACATACATACATACATACATACATACAGTCTACGGAGAGGGGCGGCATACAAATCTAATAATAATAAATAATAATACCCTTCTCCAGGGGACTCAGGGAGACTTACATAATAAAATCAATACAAAATACAGAGTTTTTTAAAAGCCCAAGTATAAACATAAGATTAAAACCCAAACAATTTAAAACCATTCAACCTGATTCATTCCAAACACAATCATACTATCAGCCAGAGCAGAGTATCAACACTCAACGGCTCAATGATCGACGACTATGGTCCAGTAGTCTCTAGGAAGAAAGGCAGATCTAGCCATGATTGTAAAAATATAATGATTGAAACTGATTAGGTGTTGAAGACCATGTCTCTGGAAGGCAGGAGGGCTAAAATAAACAAACATAGGGAAACTAGCACGTAAGCTACAGATTGAATTGTAAGCTGTCCAGAGTCATTGACTAAAATAGCCAGCTATAAAGTTTAATAAATTGTACAAAATACATTAATCATAGTGACAATCCTAATTGTTTTCAGGATGCTGAAATGAATAAAAGTGGTCAAACCACATTCTGAAAACAAGGCTGCAGCTGGAAGTTACAGTTCTGGACATTATTTCATAATTGCACAATTATGCCCCATTTTCTTATACTAAAATCATGGTGATGGTGCCATCATGCCTTCTTTCCCAAAATAAATTGTGCAGCTCTGCTCACCTCTGCAGTTCCTGGTTGGAAACCTGGAGAGAAATTGATATCAACAATAGAGACCAGAAAAATAAAAGGCATGAAAGAACTCAGGAAACATCACATAGGTGGAGATGGCAAATGGCGGTAAAACAAGATTACCTTCTCCTACCATAGTTACATAATTCAGCTCTCCATTATAAAGAGCTTTTACAATGATCATTGTTAAGGTTCGGTTGTACTGTCTTTAAATTTCCTAGCAACCCAGTTTCGTAGGTGTAATACTTTTGGTTGTCCTTGATTTTCAATTATTGAACTAACAATAAACAGGGAAAACCATGCATAGAAACATGAAGAAGCTTAGACTCAAATTTGCAAAATATGCATGATTCCAAAAAATATAAACAAGCATCTTGGAACACATTATTGTTGTACCTCATCTTGAAGGCACTTGAGTTGTCTGTGCAACAACTCTAATCGCATTCCATTGCTTCCTGTCCTGATATGTTTAATTGCATAAAATGTTCTTGGCGCACAAGAATTGTTCACCCTTTAATTTGCCTTGCTTTTCTGTGTTCATGCTTGTGCAGAAGCAAGTGGTATTGAAGGCTGGTCAACTGGAAATATCAATGATAAAACATGTTCATCAAATTTTGAGTTGGTATAATTGAAAACAATTATTTACATCTTCCTAGATTTTTGTGCACACTAAGTCTGGAGAGAAATTGTTTTTCTCCTTTATTATTACAAACATTAATAGTGATAGTACAGATTAAAGAGAGGAGAAAAATTAGAGGGTTTATTCAAATGTATTAGAAGCACAAACAATAAGGCTATTATTTGCTTGCCAACAGATGTTAGATAGTTGAAGTTCTCAATTACTATTTTGTGCCTGTCTGAAAGATGTGCAATTTGATCTTGGAAAGTATACTGCACCATTTTTCTTGGTTGATCAGGTGATAAGAGATACTAATAATGAAATTACTTTTATTGTTCATCTATTTACATTATTGATTTATTGATTTATTATTGATTGATTTATTAATTGGATTTGTATGCCACCCCTCTCCATGGACTCGGGGCGGCTCACAACATGTCAACAATAATACAGTGTACAAAATACAATTGGATCCAATTAATATAAATAGTTAGTTTAAAACATTATAAAATCTAAATATCAAAAGTCATTCATTCAATACAAACCAAGCATACTAGGCATTCAGTGTCCAGAGGCTGGGATCTAATGACCTCAAGCCTGGTGGCATAAATAAATTTTCAAGCTCTTACAAAAGGCAAGGAGGGTTGGGGCAGTATGAATCTCCGGGAGAGCTGATTCCAGATTAATGCAGATGCTTTCTGCTTTATCCCCATATTGATTCACTTGGGTTTCTGTGCATACAATAGTACCTCTACCTAAGAATGCCTCTACTTAAGAACTTTTCTAGATAAGAACCGAGTGTTCAAGATTTGTTTGCCTCTTCTTAAGAACCATTTTCTACTTAAGAACCCGAGCCTGGAAAAGTTTCCCAGGAAATTTGAGAGTGGCACGAAGGCCCGGCAAGTTTCCTGTCATTCCCCCTTTAATCCCGGCCATCTTGGGCTTTTCTGGGCTGCCAGAGGAGCCTTTTTGTGGTGCTTAAGGAGGCTTTGGCAGTCCAGAGCAAATGAAGCATTTTCTTTTCTCTGCGCGCTTGGAGAGGGAATAAAACTCTGCCAGTACCCAGAGAAAAGAAATGCTCCCTTTGCTCTGGGCAGCAACTGTCCTCCTCCTCTTCTTCCTCCTCCTCCTCCCACACAAATTCCGAGGTTTTTTTTTCCTAACAGGTTTGCATGCTTTATTTGCTTTTACATTGATTCCTATGGGAAAAATTACTTCTACTTACAAATCTTTCTACTTAAGAACCTGATTAGGGAACGAATTAAGTTCTTAAATAGAGGTACCACTGTACTTTTAAGTATGGCATATAAAACTTCTTCCCTATTGACTCCAGAAAAATTGTCTAGAATTTATAAAGGTACCCTACTTCAAATTTATGTTGCAAATATGGACAACATAAGGGGACATTTTATCATGTCTGATAAAAGTCAGTCATTTTAGGGGTCAAATACACATAATGATATAAAGAAGTTTAAAGATTAACATTCAACTGAAACCAGAACTTTTCCTAGCTGGGATTAATGGACAGCCAATTGAAAAAAAAACCCATGAAAAAATATGTTTAGATGTTATTAATGCTGCAAGATTTCAAGTAGTCCTCGACTTATAACCACAACTGGAACTAGAATTTCCATTGCTCAATGAATGGTTGTAAGTTGGGACTCCCTTCCAATTTTAGTCCACTAGTTGTTGCCAGCTATTGGGGTGGGTGGGTTTGCTCAACTTTGTTTCAAGGCCATTGAGCCAGCATTATCTGAAGACATTTCCATGATCATGTGGCCAGCATCCCAGCATGGAGCTCTGTTACCTTCACACCAAAGTCGTGCCTATTTATCTACTTACATTCACATGCTTTCAAACTGTTAGACTGGCAGGAGTTGGGGTAAGCTCACATGGCATTCAGGTCTGGAACCTGGGCTGCTGTCTTTCCAGCCAACAAGCCCTTCAACCTAACTACTGAGCCAGGGCACTGCCTCTTAGTCTAAGTTGAGGACTACCTATATTACATTATATGGCCCAAGATGGAAAGACTCTGAAATACCCACATCAGCGGATTACTGTACTTTGTAAAGATAATACAACTAACAGAGATGGCAATGTGTTTGATTAGAGAAAGATTATTACTACATTTACTTTTGTCTATTTATTTTTCACTTTCTTACTATTTTGCTTTATTTTTCCTAAATAAGAAATATGTACTGTTGACTATCTTCCATAAAGGGCCAATCCAGAACAAATTGATCCTCTCCAAAATGTGCATAGATATCTTCAGCTTCCTTCTGATCAGACAGTGCTGATACTACATGCAAAAGTTGCTCAGAAATCATATGGGAATGAAAAAAGGTAGGAAACTATTTGAATTTCCTGTTTAAGGCAGATTTCATTGGTGATTTCTGCAATAGTTTAGATACCATAAGTCTACTTCTTTGCACCTGAGTGAATACTATGTGAAATACACCGTGGATCTCTTGATAGACCATTGATTTCAATAAATGTCCGGTTTACCCAGATAGAGGTCTCCTGGAAGGCATTATAATTCAATTTCCAAAAGCTTCACTGTTGTGGTTAGCTCTGGCCCAGCTCTTGCCCCAAGGACTGTGGATGTGGGGGAGACATCCACCTGCTGCAGGCCTGTTTTGCCTCCCCCCCCCCCGGGTGGAATCTGCTGATGAAGGCTCCTCTGACCAAGAAGACATGAGTGACAAGGAGGAGGAGAGTGTGGCAGACAGCTCAGAAGGAGATCAATTATCTAGCTCCTCCTTGGATTCAGAACAAGAGTTAATGATACAGCCACGCATGCAGAGAGCGATGCATAGGCAACAACAACTGAGAGATTATTATCAAAGAAAATGAGGCCACCTGTGGTTGGGTGGGGCTGTGGTAATTAGTGAGGCTGCTATAAATAGCAGCCTGTGGGTTTGGCCATTGTGGAGGATTATCTGATTGTTGTGTTTCGTGACTGCTTTGCTGACTTTGACCTTTTGTGTGCTGATTTTTCCCCGCTTTGAAACTAAACCAGAGCAAAGTGTGTTTCACTTTGTGAAAGAAGGACTGTGAATTGCCTCACAGCTGCAAGCTAGGTATCACAGAACTGATAAGGGACTTGTACAAATTACCAGTTTGTTTGGAGACAGTGCTCTGCTATACCAAAAGAGGGCTTAGTTTAAGTGAATTTTCATTATAAAGAACATTGTTTTGAATTTTCAAACCTGTGTGTGTCTGAAATTTGTACCTGTGAATTTTTGGGAGGAGTCTACCAGACAGCCCGACAGAACATTCACAAATAATGATAGATGCTGGGAGTCATTGCTTTAAAATTTGGAATTGGGGACAATTCTAACCAGAACATTCCTGGAATATATCTTAGTACATAGATGTGTATCTCATTCATAATTTGGATTTTTCTATCTATATATAGTCAATATTTTAATAGAGGGCAGAGAAGAACAACAGAAATGATAACTGAAAGTTAAAACATATAAGGAATGATTGTTGGAACTGGGTATGTTTAGTTTAATGAAAAGAAGGACCAGGGGAGACATGATAACAGTGTTCTAATATCTCAGGGGTTGTCACAAAGAAGAGAAGTCAAGCTATTCTCCAAAGCACCTGAAGGCAGGACAAGGAGCAATGGGTAGAAACTAGGGTTTTCATCCTTTCTTTCCTCTCTCTATTCATTTGTGTTATTTATTCAGACTGTGACTGTGTGAGACAGGGAGCTATTCTCCAAAGCACCTGAGGATAGGACAAGAAGCAATGGGTGGAAACTAATGCAGGAGAGAAGCAAAGCAACCTAGAACTAAGGAGAATTTTCTTGATGGATAGAACAATTAATCAGTGGAACAACTTGCCTCCAGAAGTTGTAAATGCTTCAACATGAAAGTTTTTAAGAGATTGGATAACCATTTTTCTGAAATGATATGTGATTTCCTGCCTAAGCAGGGGATTGGACTAGAAGATCTCCAAGGTCTCTTCCAACATTGTTATTTTATTCTATTATCATAAGATATTTCAATTAGAATAGATTCTCAACATTGATCCAGTTTAACTTATCATTTCAGTCATATTTTTACTGTACTGTGTTGACAGCATAGTTCTCTCTAAACTGAGCAGTGAGCAATCGCTCACTTAAAAATCATCATCAACTCAGAGTTTTCCAAACCTGCCCAGAAGCCGAGAGGGAAAGAGTGAGAGGGAAGGAGAGAGAGAGGAAGAGAGAGAAACAGATAGAAAAAAGAGAGGAAGGAAAAGAGAAAGAAAAAGAATGGGAGTAAGGAAAAGAGAAAGAAAATCAAAATCTAGTTTGAAACTAGCTCAACTATTTAAGTGGCATTTTGATATTGATAGAGTTGCCCTATTATGAGCTCACTGTTATAGACACACAGTACAGTATTTTATTTTGAAATTCTCTGAGGCAAAACAGGGTGGGTTTTTTGTTTGTTTGTTTGTTTGTTTGTTTGTTTGTTTGTTTGTTTGTTCGTTCGTTCGTTCGTTCGTTCGTTCGTTCATTCATTCATTCATTCATTCATTCATTCATTTATTTATTTATTTATTTATTTATTTATTATTTCTGTGCCGCCCAGTCCCAAAGGGACTGCCACTCAGACACTATACTTTTCTGCCCCCCCAAAAAAAAAAATTAGAGGGAACACTGGTTGACAGATGTCCATAATATGCACTCTCAGTTTAAAGCTTAATAGCAATGCTTAATTTTTTAAAGTACATGTTCTATAATTCATAAACAATTAATGATATATCAGAAATCTATAATTTCCATGACAATTTAGACCTCCTTTTTTAATTATTTGTATTTTACTCTTTTTTCTTCTCTCTCTCTCTCTCTGTTTAGATTTGTTTTCCAAAACATTTAATAAAAACAGTGCCTATTCTGATTTATAGTTTAGTATGCCCTTTCTCATTCACCAATTAATTTCCTGTTGACTCTCCTATATAGGAAACCTATAAGGGAACAAAGGGAAAAGTATTCCACCACTAGCTGAGATGCAATAACAGTAATATTGTATTTTCCCATTTGACATTTACTGGTTATATAATGCTGATCCAATCCAGAATTTCTCATACTTTCGTCCTGAAGAGAAAAAATATTTTAAAATCTCATTGACAGTTATCACTGTTTAATCCACAGTAATTGTGGATTAAACATTCCTGAGATAAACATATATCCATCCTAAGTTAAAATACAGGAAATAATATAAGGGCAGACTAGATGGACCATGAGGTCTTTTTCTGCCTTCAGTCTTCTATGTTTCTATATTTATGTTCTTGTAGGAGAATTTGGCACTTCCTTTTTTAAAGTGATACTTTCTGATCTTTCTAAAAGCAACAGCAAGGGAGCTAAGTTTCCCATTGAACCGAGCAAAGGAAAAGGCTTCCAGACAGAGGCAATTGTGCCATGGCAAGACAGGGGTGGTTTTTATTTCCAATCTGTGCATTGGCAACCAGATGGAAAGCGGTATCTCAGCTTGAAGTTGTACACTCGCATGCATGTTCTCCTCATCCAGTCAGCAGATGTCCCATCACTAGAAAATGAAAATCTTTCTCAAGGGTTTTCTGTGTTATCATAAATCCTTTTGGATTGCTTCCTAATTTCCTAATGGAAAGAAAACTTTTTGCAACTGATGCCTAAATAATTCATTACGGAGCTGCTGATACCTGGTCCGAACCTGGCCAGATGCCTGTTCCCACTCTTGCAAATATTTCTTTCATGATGTGAATGAATTATCCAGAGGCTCTGGATCACTTTAATTTCCTAGTGGGAGGTTTGTAGATATAGATAATTGAATCAACATCTACAAACTGTGATTTCTCTTGTTGGGGACAGTTTGGATCAGATATGACCATGCCTGAATACATTGACAGTGCCTTTTTTCCTCACCCACTTTAAGAAGTTTATTGTTATTGATCTGGTCCAGTTGTCCTGTTTTCTGGGTCATCATGTGTGAAGGGAAACATGGAAGAGGATAGCTTCCATGTCAGAGATAGAGTGACATTCAACTTCTTTTAAACATGCATATTGAACTAGCCAGCTACATATCAACCTGGTGTTTTGAGTATATCGAACTCTATTTTTAGTTTTTAGTTTTTTATTTATTTGTTTTGTCCAATACACAATAATACACAATGAAGGTTATAGAGGATATAGTAGAGAAGAAATACAAGATATAGGAGAGACTATAGGAGAGGGGACGGAAGGCACTCTAGTGTGCTTATGTACGCCCCTTACTGACCTCTTAGGAATCTGGAGAGGTCAACCGTGGATAGTCTAAGGGTAAAATGTTGGGGGTTAGGGGATGATACTACGGAGTCCAGTAATGAGTTCCACGCTTCAACAACCCGATTATTAAAGTCATATTTTTTACAGTCAAGTTTGGAGCAGTTAATGTTAAACTTGAATCTGTTGTGTGCTCTTATGTTGTTGCGGTTGAAGCTGAAGTAGTCTTTAACAGGCAGGACATTGCAACATATGATCTTGTGGGCAATACTTAGATCATGTTTAAGGCGTCGTAGTTCTAAGCTTTCAAGACCCAGGAATGTAAGTCTAGTTTCGTATGGTATTCTGTTTCAAATGGAGGAATGAAGGGCTCTTCTTGTGAAGTATCTTTGAACATTTTCAAGTTCACTACTTTCTATGTTGTACAAATCCCCAAAATTAGTTTGAGTAAAACATGTTACTGCTAAACATAGGTACCTATGTCATAGACACAGTCGTACAGCTACAATAGTTTATTCTTTGAAAAATAAACTATATGAGGTAGTCACAAAAGTTAAGAATACAAAAATAAGCATAATCCATATGAATCCATTCTCAAGGATATATAATTATGTTACATAAATAATGAATAGAATAGAATAGAATAGAATAGAATAGAATAGACAGAGTTGGAAGGAACCTTGGAAGTCTTCTAGTCCAACCCCCTCTTAGGCAGGAAACGCTACACCACTTCAGACAAATGGTCATTCAACATCTTCTTAAAAACTTCCAGTGTTGATGCATTCACAACTTCTGGAGGCACGTTGTTCCACTGATTAATTGTTCTGTCAGGAAATTTCTCCTTAGTTCTAAGTCAGGTGATTTGGAGAGTCCTTCTTTTTGGCAGACCCTGAGATATTGGAACATTTATGTCATGTCCCCCCTAGTCCTTCTTTTCATTAAGCTAGACATACCCAGTTCCTGCAACAGTTCTTCACATGTTTTCACCTCTAGTCCCCTAATCATCTTCATTGCGCTTCTGTGCACTCTTTCTAGAATCTCCACATCTTTTTTTATATATCATGGCAACCAAAACTGAATTCTGTATTCCAAGGGTGGCCTTACCAAGGCAGAGATCCTTTATCTGTTTTAATCGATAAGGTGAAAAACACTAATAGTATGAGGAAATCTGTTTTCCAAAACAATTAAAAACATCAGTTGAAGCTTAATAAGGTGACTTCTTTCAACATATTGAACTTTCCCATTCTTACTAAATAATTTTTCAGGCTCAGAGGATATTTTAGTGAAATCAAAAGGCACTTTTAGAGCCTGTTAGTACTCTGTACAAAACAGTTGAGTTTGCAATATATAAACAAGCTAACAATGAATGTTTGTTTGTATTGAAGTACTATAGTTTTAAGAAGTAGTGTTGCAAATTGTCATAAGAGGGCGCCAGAAACCATGATTCTTTCTCTGCTCTCTGTTCTTTCTGCTGATTCACTGTGACTGATGTAGTAGGCTCTGTGTATTCTATGTTAGTTAATGTATTTGTAAGCTGTAATGTATGCCTGATGTGTAAGAAAAAGACAGGCTTGTAATATTATTATTGTATGGAGAGATATTGACTGATTTGAATGCGTATGACTGCCTATTGACTCTGCTATTTCTAAAGTAAACACCAATTGAACTTTAATGTATCTGTTTTGTATGACTGAATAATTATTCATATCTCCTGGATATCTGCTGGAATCCCACGTTTCCTCTATGCATGTTCTTGATAACTCAAGGGTCATTCTGCACACTCCATGTAAAATTATCAGGAAGACTTTCTTTCTTTGCTGCATCATAACTTTGAATGTATACATCATGCCAAAGTATGGTATGATTTTGTGCACTTCCCTCTGCAAACCTTCTTCATGTCATTTATAAAATAAATATTTTGAAATCTATTTCTCCAGAAGAATAAAAATGTAAAGAAACTTTCCTAGTTTAACTGTTTACTACACTTTTTTTCTTATCAGGTTCTTCTGCCCACCCCCATGTGTGTATCTCAGTGGACCAGGCTGGAAGCAAAGGAAGGAAGAAATTAAAGGTATAATCCATTTTAGTTCACTCTTCATTTTCCAAGAATTAGAATTATAGAAGTTTGGAAACTGTGGAAACTTTTTATATTAGGATAAAAAAAATTATTTGGCCTGCTATAACTGGACTGCAAAATCCAGGTTCCAACCATAAAAATTACTGGGTTCACCTAGATGAGACTGATATTCCTGAATGCCAAGTCTATCTATAATATCCTAATAGTATATTACTGATCCAATAGAAGAATATATATATATTGTAGACTTCTGCCTATCTAAGGCTAGCAGCGTACATCCATGAGCATCAACTAGCAAGAAGACACAATGATAACTCATAACGTGTACAAACTCTGCCATTGTTTCAACTAGGAAACTGTATCTTTTTTTTCTTCCATTCAATCATGTTTGATTCTTGGCATTCAGACAAATTAGCCATTAATGAGCACATAGAGATAAACCATATTTACATACCATTCAAAAGAGATAACAAAAAGTAAAAAGGAAGTAAGATCACAGATTAATACTTAAGAGCCTCTGTGGCGCAGTGGTTGAAGTGCAGTACTGCAAACTACTTCTGCTGATCTCCAGCTGCCAGCAGTTTGGCAGATCGAATCTCAGTAGGCTCAAGGTTGACTCAGCCTTCCATCCTGCCAAGATCAGTAAAATGAGGACCCAAGATTGTTGGGGGCAATATGCTGACTCTATGTAAACTGCTTAGAAAGGGCTGTAAAACATTGTGAAGAGGTATATAAATCTAAATGCTATTGCTAAATCTAAATGCTATATTTAAGGGGCTTCGCCCCTGAGTTATATTTTCATACATGATGCTTTTATTTCTTGTTTTTATAACAAGAGGATAGATAGGAATTGAATGTTGCAAAATGGGGCAGTAGTAGATCTCCCACCTTCAGCAGCCAGCTGATGCTCACTTCCCATTGGTCATCACCACAAAAGACTGAGCATGCACCTACTACTTGATTTGATGTATCTCTGTCTTCAAATACAGCTCTTACCAGCTGGATAAAAAACTCATTACAAAATAGCAAACAATGCAAAAATGGAAAAGTTCTTAGAGCTCAGGTAGGTCACCGATTTGAAGTATAGTGCTACCTCTACTTATGAACTTAATTTGTTCCGTGACCAGGTTCTTAAGTAGAAAAGTTTGTAAGTAGAAGCAATTTTTCCCATAGGAATCAATGTAAAAGCAAATAATTGGGGAAACCACAGGGAGGGTGGAGGCCCTGTTTCTTCCCAGGAGATTCCTAGAAAGGCCCCACAGAGGCATCTCCCCACCTTTTCTGGTTACAGTTTCAGAGGCACAGATTTGTAAGTAGAAAATTGTTCTTGAGAAGAGGCAAAAAAATCTTGAACACCCGGTTCTTATCTAGAAAAGTCCATAAGTAGAGTCGTTTGTAGGTAGAGGTACCACTGTATTTAACATTTATCATCATCATTGTTCCTGGCACTGGATTCCCAGTTCACTTATCACTATACTCTTGCACCATGCAACTTTCTTTTTCATGTACAACCAAGAAGTCACAGCCTCTCTTTTGCTTAATTTAAGGCTCTTCCACATTCTCTGAACAACCTTAGCCAAAGAGCTCCAAGGGAAAACAAGAGGAGAGGTGTTTTTCATTAGGAAAAAGGCTACTTTGTGTTCTGTCGAGCTCTCTGGTAGAATCCTCCCAAAAATGCACAGATACAATTTCAGACATACACACGTTTGAAAATTCAAAACAATGTTCTTTATACCGAAAATGCAAATAAACGAAGCACTCTTTTTTGTATAGCAAAGAGCACTTGTCTCCAAACAAACTGGTAATTTGTACAAGTCCCTTATCAGTTCTGTGATACTTAGCTTGCAGCTATGAGGCAATTCACAGTCCTTCTTTCACAAAGTGAAACACACTGGTTTAGTTTCAAAGTGGGGGGAAATCAGCACACAAAGGTCAAAGTCAGTAAAGCAGTCACGAAACACAACGATCAGATAATCCTCCACAATGGCCAAACCCACAGGCTGCTATTTATAGCAGCCTCACTAATTACCACAGCCCCACCCAACCACAGGCGGCCTCATTTTCTTTGATAATAATCTCTCAGTTGTTGTTGCCTATGCATCGCTCTTCGCATGCGTGGCTGTATCATTAACTCTTGTTCTGAATCCAAGGAGGAGTTAGATAATTGATCTCCTTCTGAGCTGTCTGCCCCACTCTCCTCCTCCCCTTCACTCATGTCTTCTTGGTCAGCGGAGCCTTCATCAGCAGACTCTACTGGGGGCAAAACAGGCTTGCAGCATGTGGATGTCTTCCCCACATCCACAGTCCTTGGGGCAGGAGCTGGGCCAGAGCCAACCACAACACTTCGGCTTCAGTTTCCTCATTCACTTGTGATCTCTTAGTTGCACTGGGTATGACTATGAAGCATTCCTTTTCCAGCTTAACTGGTAGCTTGAAAGAAAGAAAAAAGTGCCACAAAGCTTACAGCAATTGGGTTATAGCTTGGCCTGCCATTACAGGAATTGTATCCAGACCACAGAGAATTTAGACTCAGGATCTGCTGGCACAACAAGAGGGCAGAAGAAGGTTATTTTCCAGGCCAAACTCAGCTTTAGGAAACAGATCTGATTGCATTGCCAGGCTACGCTGAGGAATAGGAGAGTCCACACTCTCATTTGAATTGGGCAGAGGTGATGTAATAGCTTAAGTAGAAAAACAAATAAATAACTTTTAGAATTTCCTGAGCATATCAACAAGTATGTGGAAGGGAGGGAGTGAATAAGAACTACATGCTCATATACAGAATGTCCCATTCAAAGCCAGTTTGCTAGGGAATGGGGTTTTAATGCCCTGTTGGTAGACATCCAGTTGTTCCTTTGAGTTTAGCTCATGTGGAAAATAGGAGAATTGTACTAGGTGGAGAATTTCAAAAACTTTACCAGCCATGCTATTTCTTGTCTTCTTTCATCAACAGAAATTAATAGCAGCTCAAGGAAAAACACGCATGACACTCTCACTTTGCATTTAATTCATTTATAAGGCAAAGGATATTGCAAATCTACTTGATGGGGCAAACATAAACATGCAAAGCTCATGCTGTTAACATGCATGATTAATTCCCAGGGATGGGCTAAAGTTCCATGATAAACAGCTAGAGATGGAATAGTACTTCTTTTGATTCACACTTAAATAGAAACTGACTTAATATGAAGTTTCAAAATGTATTCACAGGATACAATTTTCCATAGCATTTTGAATTCTGTAACACAATTCTCTAATAAAACAAAAACAAGAAGTAAAAATATAATGAATAAAATACAAAATAGAGATTTTGTCTAGCTTTTATTTCTAGGTGAAACCGTTTCTTGATATTTTTTTCTAGAAAGCAAGATAAACATTATATTAATTTTGGGATTTGATAATTAGAATTGTTTTTCATTATTGATTGCTGTAGAATATTAAATTTTATATCAAAAGGTTAACATATTTTATATTTGTTTCAAAGAAAGTTCAAAGAAATGAAGTATATGTTGTGTGTGTGTGTGTGTGTTAAAAATACAGAAAAAAACCCCTTGATATATTATAGATAGTTGCATACATAATAGATATTTTGCCAAAAAAAATGTGTAAAGGTATATCAAAATATTACACCACTTTAATACATTTTTAAAAGAAAATATCTTTTAAAGTCTGATTTAGAAATCAGATAAAAATGTATTTGAAAGAAATTGTGCATACAGTTGTATTGTGCATTTTATATCGTAAGCTCTCTTGGAAATCTACATACAGTATGCAACTAAGATACATGATGAATAAAATTAAGAAACAGATATGTGGCAAATCAAATACAGAAGCATCCTATTACACTCCATGTTTTGGACAGAGAGGACCATTGGTTTGAAAGCAGGGTAAAAGAATCCACCCATGTTAGAATTGTACACCTCTCCATCAACAGAGGGGGAGGAATAAGACACCACCTATCTCCAGTTTACAACACCATCCTTGCAGTGGTTCCAAGAAGATGCCACAGCCAATTGTACCCTGATTCAGGTAACCTGAGGGCAAAGATAAACCCCAAGAGCTCTCAGGTAGAGTGCTAACAACCAGATTTATTTATTTATTTATTTATTTATTTATTTATTTATTTATTTATTTATTTATTTATTTATTTATTTATTTATTTATTTGTTTGTTTGTTTGTTTGTTTGTTTGTTTGTTTGTTTGTTTGTTTGTTTGTTTGTTTGTTTGTTTGTTTGTTTGTTTGTTTGTTTGTTTGTTTGTTTGTTTGTTTGTTTGTTTATTTATTTATTTATTTATTTATTTATTTATTTATTTATTTATTTATTTATTTATTTATTTATTTATTTATTTATTTATTTATTTATTTATTTATTTATTTATTTATTTATTTATTTATTTATTTATTTATTTATTTATTTATTTATTTATTGGATTTGTATGCCGCCCCTCTCCGGAGACTTGGGGCGGCTAACAGAAATAATAAGACAGCGGATAACAATAATCCAATACTAAAAACAATTAAAAAACCATTACAGTGTTCCCTCGATTTCCGCAGGGGATGCATTCCGAGACCGCCTGCAAAAGTTGAATTTCCGCGAAGTACAGATGCGGAAGTAAATACACTATTTTTGGCTATGAACAGTATCACAAGCCTTCCCTTAACACTTTTAAACCCCTAAATTACAATTTCCCATTCCCATAGCAACCATTTAGATTATTACTCACCATGTTTATTTATTAAAGTTTATTAAAAAAATATTTATTAAAGGCGGATGAAAGTTTGGCGATGACATATGACGTCATCGGGTGGGAAAAACCATGGTATAGGGGGAAAAACCATGAAGTATTTTTTAATTAATATTTTTGAAAAACCGTGGTATAGATTTTTCGTGAAGTTTGAACCTGCGAAAATCGAGGGAACACTGTATAATAAAAAAAACCACCAAACAAACATACAGACATACCATGCATAAAATTGTAAAGGCCTAGGGGGAAAGGGTATCTCAATTCTCCCATGCCTGGCGGCATAGGTGGGTTTTAAGTAGCTTACGAAAGGCAAGGAGGGTGGGGGCAATTCTAATCTCCGGGGGGAGTTGATTCCAGAGGGCTGGGGCCGCCACAGAGAAGGCTCTTCCCCTGGGTCCCGCCAAGCGGCATTGTTTAGTTGACGGGACCCGGAGAAGACCCACTCTGTGGGAACTAACTGGTCGCTGACTGCAGATGACTGCAAAGCAATACAATCCTTCCATTCCCCACCCACCATTCTGTCAGAACCTACTTTTCCATCTCCCTACCATAGGTACTCAACTCTCAGTACCTATCCTTCCATCTCCCACCCATCAGAACTTATAAAACCTCTTGGATAAGAAGTGAAATGTTTTCTTCTTCCTTAGGGAAAAAAAATCCAGTTGATTTTTGAAGGGGGAAAAAGCACCTTTGAGCTAACTATGACCCAGATGCCTGAGAATTTCCACAGACATTCAACCTACTAAGATGAGATAGGGCTGTTTTGTATTTGGTGCAGGGTTTGTTAGAAGAAAGATGGAGTAGAAATGCAACACTGTAACATAAATAACTAGCAGATATTATTGCACGTATAGGAAAAATTGCAGAGTTGTTTCAGTTTTCATCCCTCTTTTTTCTAGACACACAGAATGGTGACGTGACATTTCTGACTTTCTCTTTTTTGTATAGGTAAAGATGTTACAGGATCCAGTTCCCAGATATGTGGTTATATAGGACTTGATAGCATGGGCAGTAGCCATGTAGAAATGCAGAAGTTAAACTTTGAAGAACAATTGGATTCCAAGGTAAGCTGGCTCAAATATATATAGAAATAGCAGCAATGATTAAACTGCAGGTAAATGGGGGAGAGACATTTTACATGCCAACCTAGCAGTTAGAAGCAGCTGCCAAAATCCTCTGAAGATCAGATGTGATTTAATGCCTCTCAGAATGTAATACACACTTTTTAAAAGAAACGCTGCCTTTGGGAAAGCTGATTATTTTTGGCGTTTCAGCAAGTGCAGAATGGGAGCTAACCTTTCCCTTCTTATTATGGTTCTGATGAAAATTCTTATGGGTTGTGGAAAAAAAATTCTCCCTTTAAGGGCCAATAATAAATATTTTTGTTAATACAAAGAGCAGTTGAGGACAAGGATTTTGTTCAGTACAGAAAGACAGGAGGCAAATAAAATTGTCCTTTTCCATGCTTGCTTCAAAAGATTTTATTAATGAATGCAATAAATGCAAGACATATTTATCATCATGCCTAGTTTGGACTTGTCTTAAACGTAAGTTTAAGAAAAAGTGTAAGTTTAAGACAAGTCAAAACGAGGCATGATGATAAATATGTCTTGCATTTATTGCATTCATTAATAAAATCATTAATAAAATCTAAAAATTATATTTCTGTATACAATAAAGACTGTTTAAATAAAAGAAACCCAAGAATTTTAAGTTTAAGAAAAAGTTTAAAATTCTTGGGTTTCTGTTATTTAAACAGTCTTTATTGTATACAGAAATATAATTTTTAAAATCCTAACGTATTATAAAAATTAATATGATTAAAAAAAAACACTAGAGTGCCCCCCAAGATCAAGAGTGAGAGTGATCTCTTGGCATCTTTTTAATAGAACAAAAATGTCTGCAGCATTATGGTAGCCCTGGAAGAATGCAGAGGCCAGAAGAGGGCCAGCACAGCTACAGTAGCAACCTTTGTGCTTGCAATGTTTAACTCATTGTAAAAGCAAAGCCTATCAGAACAAGAGAGAGCACCAAGATGACTGGGAGCAGTAAACCTAGGAGGCTCTTTGCAGTCAGAAAAGCAAATATATATGAATGTGCCTTTCCATTTGGGTGTCCCTAACTGCTATGTCAATAAAACATCCACCAGACCCACATTTTGCATTTCACCTGTAATAACATCCCTAACCACCTCTCCCTTTATATTAACCACAAAGGCTTTGAATAGAGACTATTATAAACTTTAGTGGGAGCTACTTGATCCCACATTTCATTATTGCAGATTACAAGCTGAGCTGAGTTGCTTGTGTTGATAAGAGACCCTCTAAAAGCTGGATGATATCAGAGTGAAGTCTTTCAAACTTTTTCCTTTGTATTTCTTGATTGTACACTTGTTCACAATATTTGGCAAGGAGGTTGCGTAATTGGGACTTCAATTACTGTTCATTTTTTAAATCTGATAGATTCTTGCTCAAGTCTTACTCTGCTTCTTATTCTTATTGACAATATTTATTTATTTATTCATTCATTCATTCATTTATTCATTTGTCCAATACATAAATACATAGGAAGAAAATAGACATGTGATAATATAAAAAAGGGTGAAGGTGAACTCAGTGGAGAGGATATATGAAAGGAGGAGAATATATAAGATAGGTGAAAGAAAGGAAAGACAATTGGACAGGGGATGAAAGGCACACCAGTGCACTTATGTACGCCCCTTACTGGCCTCTTAGGAACCTGGAGAGGTCAATCGTGGAGAGTCTAAGGGAGAAGTGTTGGGGGTTAGGGGTTGACACAATTGAGTCCGGTAGTGAGTTCCAAGCTTCGATAACTCTATTGTTGAAATCATATTTTTTACTGTCAAGTTTGGCGCGGTTCGTATTAAGTTGGAATCTGTTGCGTGCTCTTGTGTTATTGCAGTTGAAGCTGAAGTAGTCATTGACTGGTAAGACATTGCAGCATATGATATTGTGGCCATGATTACATTAACTATTTAAATACACCACTTTATTCTTTACTAATGATTTAGTAATGCTTTACTAATGCCCCTTTTGTGCTTCAAAGCTCCCATGTCAATCTTTTGAGTTAAATGTTTGCTTACTCTGGACATTGGCTGCAGGAGTTAGAAGGGCTAAAGTGCTGCTGGATTAGAAAATGGGAGACCAGAGGTTATTGTCCTCACTTAGGCTTGACAGTTGACTTGATAACAGGGATCAATCACTTTCTTAAAACCCAACTGACTTACATGTTGTTGTTGGATGGAAAGGAGGTGGGAACATTATGTACAATATCTTAAGTAGCACAAAATAAAGCCAGACTACTACCATGTTTCCCCAAAATAAGACCCTGTCTTATATATATTTTTGGTTCCCAGAAATAAGTGCTTGGTCTTATTGCCATGCACTCAAAAGCCTGATTGGGCTTATTATCAGGGGATGTTTTATTTTGGGCAAAACAGGGTAGTAGTAAGTCATTGTGATTAGTTGATTGTTGTGATGATAGGTTATTTGAAGAATCCCTGGTTGGTCTTCCTGGAATAAAAATTATTATTTAAAAGATTAATGATAGCATAACTTAAATTTCTCCAATCTGGACACATGCAAGATGTATAGAGTTCTACAGTGAGCATGGCCATTGATAAGAATTCTGGGACTTGAATTCACACTTCTAGAGAGTGCAAAGTTTTGGTATAATTTAAGGGTCATTCTGATCATTTTAAAGTTTCCATTTTTTTTTACCTCCATTCAACTAATTTTTTGGAAACATTACAGAATGCTGTAAAACCTTTCTAACAGCAGTGTAAATGGAAAGAGTGTAAAAATCAAAGGCAACACTTTTGTGTATGTCATCTTTCTTCTGTTGAGAGGAATCTTTGTAGAAGAAGGAAGCTAAAATACTCTATATTTAGTCAAAGTCTGTATGAAATAAAATATTAATAGCTCTGCCACTTGAACAGCTATTGTTCAATAAATGCTCACATATGAAGAGAACTTCCAAGTGTTATTTACTCCAATGCCTCCAGTTATTTGTCTTCCCTCAGTAAATTGGTGCTATTGTCAGCCATTCAAAATAGACTAGACCAGAAAACTAGAGCCAAGTAGGCCAATACAGTTTTAATATAGCAATGGGAATAGTAGTTAGATTTATACACCACTTCATTGTGCCTTACAACCCTCTCTAAGTGGTTTATAGAGTTAACATATTGCCCCCAACAATCTGGGTCCCCATTTTACCAATCTCGGAAGGATAAAAGGTTGAATCAATCTTGAGCAGATCAGGATCGGACTCCTAACAGTGGGCAGAGCTAGCTTTCAGTACTGCATTTTAACTACTGTGTGTTGTGAGTGAGCCTAGATCAACTTTGATAATGTAGGATAATGAGAACGAGGAAGAACCAGGGCGGTATGGATGCACTGGCCCCATGGCAGAAAGCGAAGGGGAGGTAGTCAAAAGTGAAGAGATGTTAATGTAGACTATTTCTGATTTGGAGGAGGAAGAGGGAGATATTATGGAAAATGAACCTCTGTTAGATCCTACATTTAGAAGATTCTATAGCAGGCAGCAGAGATTGTATGGGGAAAGGAAATGATTCTATACTATGTGTAGTTTAGAGGGCTGTTTTGTCACTAGAGCTATACAAGAATGGGAGTCTGGGTAAATTCTCATAGAAGCAGTTTCTTCCAGGGTGCTCTGATGACATTTCTCAGAAAGCACAGTTTTTAGCTATTCAGAACTGTAAACCAAGAAGATGTAAGGTATCTGAATGTTTGGGGGAGGTGTCAGAGTTCGTGATGTATTAGGAATTTTATCTAGCTGGGACAGTAATGATTTAGCCTTTGGCATGGCTCCCAGAGCCATTAAAGTAGAAGTGAGATTGGAATGCAGAGTTGCTGAGAACAAGTGAACTTAGCTGGAAATGAGGTGGTTGTTTGATAATTTGGATAAAAAAGTGTTATGAATGAAAGTTGTTAAAGAAGACCTTGGCGAGCATTTGCAATCTGTGTAATTAAGGGACAGGACACTATGGCTCAAATAATAATAATAATAATAATAATAATAATAATAATAATAATAATTACAATAATAATAAATTAATAAATAATAATAATAAATTAATAATAATAATAAATTAATAAATAATAATAATAAATTAATAATAATAATAAATTAATAATAATAATAAATTATTAATAATAATAATTTATTAGATTTGTATGCTGCCCCTCTCCAAGGACTCGGAGCAGCTCACAACAGAATATATTCTTGAAAGTCTGAATGTCCTCTCTCCCTCTCTTTATCTTCATGAGAACTAGAGATAGACTTGTCTGAGACATTTTCTCAGGTTACAGTTTTTCCTTGGACTGATCTTTAATCTGATGACTAGCAGCATTTCCTCCTGTTCCTCAAGCCCATTACACTAATGTATCTCAGGTTATTATGACTAAACTTCAGATCTCAAGTTCTCCTTCCACTTCATGCCAATGAATATCCCCTCCTCCTTTAATGCAGAAATTCAGCTGTGCCAAAGCACTCTACATCTCAGACTCTGACAAAAGGAAACACTTTCAGCTAGCCTTGAAACTGTTCTTCAGCAATGGGCAGGAGATTGGCACATTCCACAGCAAGCTGATTAAAGTGATCTCCAAGCCCTCACAGAAAAAGCAGTCCCTGAAGAACACAGACCGTAAGTCTTTCCATGAAGAGAAGTTGGTGTAAATCCTTTGGGAGGGCTTTGTTGCTAGGAGAGGTGGTAGATTGGAATACATTAAAGAAGGTACTAGTATATTAAGATAGGCTAGTTCATAGGACATGGTTACTTTGCTTTAACATTTTAGAGAATAAAATTCAGGTATCTGGAGATGGAAAAGTTCTCTTTCTGAGCTTTCGATAGCTGCTTCAAAGTCCGCAAGGAATTGGGGGATTAGAAATTTAAATAATAAATAAACAAATGCTGTCACTAGAACAATGATGGGGTGGTAGATGTTGCTTAGGTAGCTTCTTATGTTAAAGCAGATAACCCAGAGCAGAAGAGCTGCAGGCCAAGGGAAGGTATGATCAGCTAGAGTTGTAAAACTGGGGTCACAATCACAACACCTTTATCAATTCACAACAGTGTAGAACAGTTCTACCTGGGTTGTTCAGTTTAAGCCCATCTGTATCTACGTGCCTAGGGCTACAACATCAAGATAACTGCCGTAATTTTCCCCGTGTATAAGACTCCCTCATGTATAAGACATCCCCATGTTTCATGTAGCTTCTTGTAGTAAGGACACTAACAGCCATCATGTGGAAGCTATCTTGTCAGAGTGAGTAATACAACAAGAACAGGAAATCCAGCCATGAGAGATATGTATGGTTTTGTTATGGGTTTTTTAAATTATCTTTTTAAATTGTTCCTTGTAAATATTGTTCTCTTTGTTGTAAGCTGCCCAGAGTCCTAAGGGAGTTGGGCGGCATATAAATTAAATTAATAAATAATAAATAAATAAATGCATCCCAGGAACAATAGAGATGAAACCTAGAGTGGCAATGGGATACAGGAAGCAACTACAATAGAGAGGAATGATAGAGCTGCATATAAGATAGAGGCTCATCCTGCATGTACGGTCTTCTTCTCCTGTGTCCTCCTGCATATAAGACGCCCCTTCATTTTGAAGTAAATATATATATTTAAAAAGTAATGTCTTATACATGGAAAAATACGGCAATAAAATATAAATATACATATAAAACCTCCAAAATTGTCTCTCTCTGTGTGTGTGTCTCTCTCTCCCACTTGCAATTTCCTAGTGTGCATTTTATCTGGGTCGAAGGTCTCGCTCTTCAATCGCCTGCGCTCCCAAACTGTCAGCACTCGTTACCTTTTTGTCGAGGATGATGCCTTCACCGCAAGTGCCCGGCAGTGGGCGGCATTCACACTTCATTTAGGTAAGACTGGTTTAGGGCAAACAAGAGGTTTAACTGCAAATCTGTTTACCCAATGGCTTAGTGGCGTTTTGACCTTGAATGGCTACAGACTATCCAAATGGAGAAGGTCTAAATAAACTTTGATACTGAAGTGAAAGTACACATGGTTACGATTCTATGAGATTAGACTTAAACAGAGGTGGGATTCATAGAAACATAGAAGTCTGACGGCAGAAAAATACCTCATGGTCCATCTAGTCTGCCCTTATACTATTTTCTGTATTTTATCTTAGGATGGATATATGTTTATCCCAGGCATGTTTAAATTCAGTTACTGTGGATTTATCTACCACGTCTGCTGGAAGTTTGTTCCAAGGATCTACTACTCTTTCAGTAAAATAATATTTTCTCATGTTGCTTTTGATCTTTCCCCCAACTAACTTCAGATTGTGTCCCCTTGTTCTTGTGTTCACTTTCCTATTAAAAACACTTCCCTCCTGAACCTTATTTAACCCTTTAATATATTTAAATGTTTCGATCATGTCCCCCCTTTTCCTTCTGTCCTCCAGACTATACAGATTGAGTTCATTAAGTCTTTCCTGATACGTTTTATGCTTAAGACCTTCCACCATTCTTGTAGCCCCTCTTTGGACCCGTTCAATTTTGTCAATATCTTTTTGTAGGTGAGGTCTCCAGAACTGAACACAGTATTCCAAATGTGGTCTCACCAGCATTCTATATAGCGGGATCATAATCTCCCTCTTCCTGCTTGCTATGCAGCCAAGCATCCTACTTGCTTTCCCTACCGCCTGACTGCACTGTTCACCCATTTTGAGACTGTCAGAAATCATTACCCCTAAATCCTTTTCTTTTGAAGTATTTGCTAACACAGAACTGCCAATACAATACTCAGACTGAGGATTCCTTTTCCCCAAGTGCATTATTTTACATTTGGAAACATTAAACTGCAGTTTCCATTGCTTTGACCATTTATCTAGTAAAGCTAAATCATTTACCATATTACAGACCCTTCCAGGAATATCAACCCTATTGCACACTTTAGAGTCATCGGCAAATAGGCAAACTTTCCCTACCAAACCTTCCCCTATTTCACTCACAAACATATTAAAAAGAATAGGACCCAGAACAGACCCTTGTGGCACACCGCTTGTAACCTGACTCTGCTCAGAATACTCGCCATTAACAATAACTCTCTGATGTCTATGCTTCAGCCAGCTGCAAATCCATTGAACTATCCAGGGATTAAGTCCAATCTTCACTAATTTATCTATCAGCTCTTTATGTGGAACCATATCAAAGGCTTTGCTGAAGTCCAGGTAGGCAATATCCACGGCACCACCTTCATCCAACACCTTTGTGACATAGTCAAAGAGATCAATGAGATTAGTCTGACATGATTTGCCTTCAGTAAAGCCATGCTGATTTGGGTCCAATAAGTTATTGTTTTTTAGGTGCTGATTTATCCTCTTTTTGAGTAGAGTCTCCATCATTTTAACTACAACTGATGTCAAGCTAACTGGCCTGTAGTTACCAGCTTCTTCTCTACTGCCCTTCTTGTGAATAGGCACAACACTGGCCATTCTCCAATCCTCAGGAACTTCTCCTGTTAACAAGGATTGGTTAAACAAATCAGTCAGGGGGGTAGTAATGACAGATCTGAGTTCTTTAAGAACTCTGGGGTGGATGCCATCTGGACCCATTGCCTTATTTATCTTTAATCATTCAAGTTCTTCTAAGACATCGGCTTCTAAGATCACTGGAGCTGAATCCGTACAGCTGGAAGCAATGCTATATCCCTCTATAGTATTATTTTGTACGGTGTCTTTTGAGAAAACTGAACAGAAGTAGCTATTGAAATGGTCAGCGATCTCCTTATTCATATAATTCTCCTACCAGTTCACCCAGCACCTACCAGTTCACTGAGCTTTGGGTGCACATGTGCCTTCCGTGCATACATGTGGTCTTCAATGCATGCACTTTGCTCACGTGCACAGCTTGCACACATGCACACGGCTTGAAAACATGACTAAATAGGATGGCATAGCGCCAGGGTGGGTAGGACCACCCACCCATAGGACGCTACTACCGATATGCCTGAACCCAGCTGAATACAACCTCTGGGCTTAAACCTCCAATAAGCTTTGGAGACAGATTTAAGATTTAATTGGATTTGTATGCCGCCCCTCTCCGAAGACTCAGGGCAGCTCACAGCATGTACAGAAAAACAGGAAACAGTAATAACTATCCAATTAATAATACATTAAAAACAATCCTTAAAATTCTAATTAAAAAACTATCAATACCATTCATTCAGCAATCAAACTAAAACATTCATTGGTCAATGGGGAAGATCTAAGGAACCCCAAGCCTGGCGACAAAGATGAGTTTTTAAACTCTTTTGGAAGGCGAGGAGGGTGAGGGTAGTACAAATCTCTGGGGGGAGCTGATTCCAGACGGCCGGGGCCCCCACAGAGAAGGCTCTTCCCCTGGGTCCTGCCAGCCGACATTGGTCGACGGGACCCTAAGGAGACCAAATCTGTGGGACCTCACCAGTCACTGGGATTCATGCGGCAGAAGGTGGTCTCGGAGATAATCTGGTCCAATGCCATGTAGGGCTTTATAGGTCATAACCAACACTTTGAATTGTGTCCGGAAACAGATTGGTAGCCAATGCAGTCCACAGAGATGATTTAGAACAGGGGCAGGCAACTTCTGGACTTCAAATCCCAGAATTCCTGCTAGCTCAGGAATTCTGGGAATTGAAGTCCACATATCATAGAAGAGCCAACTTTGCCTACCCCTGATTTAGGGTATCACATTAACCACTAAATGTCAGTTTTCTAAAAAAGGAATGTATGTATCGTCATTACCAATACTAGGAACAGGGAAATATATTAAGGAAGTCAGGAAAGTCAAGAGATGTCACCACATAGTCGTAGAAGCCATCTTGCCTTTTTTTAATCTCTCTTGAAGATGTCCTTGATTGTGAAGTTGCCAATGGAGCACAAGCTGGGGCCTCCTGCAAGGCAGATGATTTATGACTTCACATCAGATAATGGGAGAGGGATGCTCTGTGGCTCAAGATGCTTTCATCCATTCCTTTGCAACTTGTTCTCATCTTCCTTCTTAGCTTCTCCTCTTATTCCCAACTGCCTCTCATTGAACGCTTGCTGCCATTTAACAATCAGGGGCACAGCTAGAGAAATAGATTATGGGACCAAAATCACATTGTATTTTAAGTGCCATTTTTAAAACCAAGCTTGTCATTCAATGCAGCACTATGGTTAAATCCAGTATCTGCTCCTTGTTATCATCTTTTAGTCTTTCTCTCCCTTCTTGTTTTTCTCTCCTTTTCTTTTGTTATGCAGATGAGTTCCATTCTCAATCCCAGGGTGAGTTTCCACTGCGGGAAGTCTACATTCGGTATGGTTCCAGAGTTCGGCTTACCTGTACAACTACTGGGCTCGCACTGCCTCCTCTGGTAAGGTTTGAATAACAACTTGGAAGAAATATCACTGCGGAAGTAACATTTTGGAATTGTTTGTTTGTTTGTTTTGTCAAGTATCTATTGGTAGTATACAAAGATATAACAATGTTTATATACATGATACTAGTAAGAGAGAAACAAAAGGACAGGGGACAGTAGGCATGCTGGTGCACTTATGCACACCCCTTACTGACCTCTTAGGAATCAGGTGAGGTCAACAGTGGATAGTCTAAGGGTAAAGATTTGGAGTCTGGTAATGAGTTCCATGCATCAACCACCATATTTTCTGCAGTCGAGTTTAAAACTTTCAATAGTATTTTGGTTTTTGCACTGATCATCTTCTCTCTTTATCCTTCATCCTCTCTTCATAGGCCTCTATGTTGATTGAGGCAGGCAGGATTCCCTTGAGTACCATTTGTTGGGGGTCAGGGGAAAGGGAGGGTCTTGCCTTCTCTTTCTGCTCAAGATCCTCATGGACAATTGGTGGGCCACTGTGTGACACAGAATGCTGGACTCGATGGGCTTTGGCCTGATTCAGCATGGCTCTTCTTATGTTCTTACGTTCTTCATTCTCTATATCCAATCCTATACCATTACAAAAGTTATATAGTCACTACATAAAACAGAGATGTTCACCCATCATAATATCAGAGATTGCTGCAGACTAATAGAGAAACAGAAGTATCCACAACAACTGTAAAAAGTTGTGGTTGTGCAATTATAGCCCCTTTTGTATGGTCAACATCCCTGTGATACACATAAAAATGAATGAACTTCAAGCACATGGTGGTGATCACCTTCTTGACATTTGGGGATCTTCTTCACAGACACTGAAGACACAGACAAAGAGAAGAGACTATATAAGTGACATTTATCTCTCCAGTCAACACATTTCTGATAACACATTTATTATATTCTTGACACGCATTCCATTTCTTCTCACACATGCTGTACTTCCATCATATACTGTTATCACATTCAAGCATTTGCCTTCAACTCCATATTCATTCAGCATTCCATAATGTTTAATATTTGCTAACAATAATTATTTTAGAGGCTTATTCTTTTAGTTTTGTTGTACAGAGTCATTCGCTCATGAGATGAGCAGCTCTATAAATTAAATAAATAAATAAAAACCCCAGGTTGTTTGCTTGTCATATGCTTTTTTAATGAATACATACTGCTCTCTTGACCTGCTGAAAAGCAAAAATCTGTTCCACAAACATTTTGTCTAGTGTAAAATTGCACTATATTTTTCCAAATTTTATTTTTTATATATATCTGGACTTCTTTCAGTCAAAGATGAGAAGATCTCTGGAGGAACTAGATTAGTCTGTATCCATTCTAGACCACCTTGATCCCTAAGTTGCTTTTAAATACTATTGATCATAATCTCCTTCTGAACTGTTGGAGTCTCATAATATTATAGTGATTCTTCTTCCTCTGGATTCAGTTCCAAAGATGTTATGCAGAAGGAGCCAACCTCTAAGTTCCTAAAGAGTGAGGTGTCAGCCTGCAAAGTATCTTCAGCCGAAGCCATTTTTTCTCATGCTTGCTTCTTTTTCATTTCTTGGTTACCATTTGTGGAGGAAGGGATGGGGAAACCCAGGAATGTGGTGCCACAGCTGTTAGTCAAAACATCTAACAGCTGGTGTGTGAACCAACACCATGTCAACAGACATGTAGCTGAGCAGGAACCTGTGGTTCATTCAATCGACCCATGTGACCTAAAGGCCACAGGGAAAGGGATAATCCTATTCTTTCAAGTATCCCTAAACACAGAAATTATTTAGAGCTAGCTTCATTTTTCTAACTGCCAACATGATTTACTCAATAAAGAACTTTCTGAACCTAACCCAAATGTCAGAGTCCTGACTTCCCTGAGTTCATTGATTGGAAGGATGACATGTGTTCCTGCTCTTGTTTAACATCTACATAAGGTGGTTGGGTGAAGTCGTCCAATGGCACATAGGTAGGTATCATCAATATATTGTTATACATGTTCAAATATAATTGGTTGATGAGTGATATCACCAAGGTGCTTTCTCAGCATCTCATGGAAAGGACAGGCTCGGGCTCAATTTGACAAGACTGAGTGACTATCGGTTTGGGAAACTTCAACAGCTGGTGCACAATATTTTGGGGGGAGAATTCTCAGAACCAAGAATTGTCTCCCCCAAAGGGAGGAGTACCATTCAAAGAGTAGATAGTAGTTGTGGTTGGAAGGCTTTGCATCAGTCCTGAGTATGATCCTTGGACAACCCTACTTTGCATAGCTTGCCATTTTTGTTCCTATTCTGTCCTCTGAAGCACAGTTTTAAAAGTCTGAACTCAACTGCAAAGGTCAATTGTTTGTGTGTGTGTGTGTGTGTGTTGTTATCTTTTGAGCTTTTGTTATGTCTATTTATTCTTAAGATCATTCGCAAAGTTGCTAAGCAGTCGGTAATGTTAGATGTGGATGAACCAGTTTCCCAGTTGCATAAATGTGCATTCCAGTTTCATGGGAGTGATAGGATGTACCTCTGCCTCTCAACCGAGAAAGTAATCCAGTACCAGGTAAGACAGGCTGGCTCATTTCTATTGCATTTTTATCAAGACTTTGATGGCTTTCAAATAGTTTTAAGACCACTTTGTATTGTTTTAAATAAATCTATTTTATCTATCATCTCCCCTGCTCTATCTATCTATCTATCTATCTATCTATCTATCTATCTTTCTTTCTTTCTATCTATCTTTCTATCTTTCTTTCTATCTATCTATCTATCTATCTCTATCTATCTATCTATCTATCTATCTATCTCTATCTATCTATCTAGCTATCTAGCTAGATAGCTAGCTATCTCTAGCTAGATAGCTAGATAGATAGCTAGATAGATAGATAGCTAGATAGATAGATAGATAGATAGATAGCTATCTCTATCTATCTATCTATCTATCTATCTATCTAGATAGATAGATAGATAGATAGATAGATAGATAGATAGATAGATATCTCTATCTATCTATCTATCTATCTATCTATCTATCTATCTATCTATATCTAGCTATCTAGCTATCTATCTATCTATCTAGCTATCTAGCTATCTAGCTATCTAGCTATCTAGCTATCTAGCTATCTAGCTATCTAGCTATCTAGCTATCTATCTAGCTAGCTAGCTATCTAGCTATCTCTATCTCTTTGTTTTGTATTTGTGGTATTTTTGTAGAATAATTTCAGTGACCAGAAAAGTGATTTATAATTATGTTGATGAATATATTCAAAGCTGATATTGATTGCTATGCAGGCATGTCCCTGTCCCACAGAAACAAACAGAGAATTGCTAAATGACAGTTCCTGTTGGACCATCATTGGGACAGAGGCTGTGGAATACTCATTCAGCCTCAACCCAACCAGCATCCAGAATCCAGTGGGCCCTGTTCCTCTTATAACAACCTTGGAGGTACATAGAAGTGGTGGTTTTTTTCATGCTCTTTTGCCTTGCTCCTTTGTGCAAAAAATCAGGGGACAAAACATTGGCGATTTAATCTTAATAATTGTATTCCCAGCCCTAACATCAAAAACTGAAGATTCCTTTCCTTGAAATGGCTATAAAAGATTGTGCGGAGTATATTAAATTATTCTTTAATTCTATAATCAACTCTACAAACAGCTTAGATAGAAGATTTCATTTTCACAGAATCAGAAACTGGCAATTTATATGAATTGGCGTAATTAATATAGAATGCACAAGACTAATATGCAGCTCCTTAGGGAACAGAAAGCAGTGGCCGCAAAAAGATGCGTTTAGTGAACCTGAGGTGTTTTTTTTCTGTTCTCTTAATGCAGTTTGGAAACTACATTATATGAACCATATCAAAGTCTTTTGTTTTTCCATTATTTATTTACTACTGTGATTTCTATAAACATTTTACCCCTCCAAGCATAGCTTAGATATATCAGGAAATTGGGAAACCAGTGTTCTCCAGGTATTCTCCAGGTATTCAACCCCCAACCCTAGATTTAATGTATAGTGTTTATGACAACAGATGTTAGAGTTCCATAATCTCTGGAGAGCTTTAGTTTTCCACCCATTGGCATTACAGAAGTTATTTCATGCAAATCCAAAAAGCCTTCCAGGTCAAAATATGAATATCTTTGCTTTAAAAGATATGAATATCTTTTGCACAGAGGTTCAAAATTAGGCACAAAGTGCTGGGAGGAAAGGCTTTATTGGACCATTATGATAACATGGGTGATCCTGTGCTTGGGTTTGTTTTTCACAGCTGACAGGTGGAGGGGATGTGGCAATGCTGGAAGTCCAAGGCAACTATTTCAATGTAAACATGAAAATTTGGTTTGGAGATGTGGAAGCTGAGACTATGTACAGGTAAAGCAGACACAGACTGTCCTGAAGCCACCGCATGATCACTTGGGCAAGTGTCACAGCCACTATACTTTGCACAACTTCCAAAAGCATTTCTTTTCCAGGGAAATCAGGAGCAAATTGAAATGGGTCAGTGCAATATTGGTTGTTGTGTTTAGTAATTCTTTTTTTTTAACTTATACCAGTCGTAGAAGGCAGAATCTTCTAAAATGTTGAATTCCCTGTGCCTGACAAAGAAAAGAGAGATCACTATATCACACAGAGGCAGCAATGTAATTGTATGGATTTTGTGAAATGAAGACAAACACTCACTTTCTGATAAGTATGGAAACAGGGTCCCAAAATGTCCAATTTTTATTTCATGTACATAATGTCAGGTATCTTGTGGCTGATACCAGATTTATCACATGGGTAGGGATTTAAGTACATTTCTTGCAAAAACTATAAAAGCTACAGAGAAAAACATCCATTAGAAAACCCAAGACTTATTGCTAGTAAAATCAAAGTTTAAACAATATGCCTCTTTCTCTTGGATGTACAATACAACCAGCTCAATGTCTCTTACTTCTGATGAAAGAAAGGTTAATGGAAAGCTAATATAATGAATATGTTTGGTGACTGTAGTTCAACTGTTCAAATCTCACCACCAGCTCAAGGTTGACTCAGCCTTCCATCTTTCTGAGGTGGGTAAAATGAAGACCCAGATTGTTGGGGGCAATATACTGATTCTGTAAACTGCTTAGAGAGGTCTGTAAAAGCACTATGAAGTGATATACAAGTATAAATGCTATTGCTAAATGCTATTTGCCCAATTTTAATTTTGTATTCCACATCCTCTGTGACGAATGTTAAGAAAAAACTAGCAAACACAGAATGCCATCAGATTTCAATATACTTTAGTTGCTTCTATAGCTCTTTCTAGTCTATTTCCCGTTGGCTATCTTGTAACTAATATAAATTATAAAATGTTGGGTCTCATTCATAAGAATTTCATTATTTGGGGGGGGGGGTGTATCATTAGATTTTGAGTTTGAGTTAGCATCAATCATTGTTCTTATATTCAAACCCACCTTTGTCGTCAGGCATGGGGGAACTGAAACATCTCCCCCGGGCCTATACAGTTATGTATGGTATGCTTGTATGTATGTTTGCTTTTAATAATGGGGTTTTTAGTAGTTTTTTTTTAAAAAATATTAGATATGTTATATATTGTTTATTATTGCTGTGAGCCACCCTGAGTCTACAGAGAGGGGTGGCATACAAATCTAATAAATAAATAAATAAATAAATAAATAAATGAATAAATGAATGAATGAATGAATGAATGAATGAATGAACGAACGAACGAACGAACGAACGAACGAACAAACAAACAAACAAACAAACAAACAAACAAACAAACAAACAAATATATCTATTGTATAGGTGTAGCACACTGTACAAAGTCATGAACATAATGCAGAAAAGATACTGTTCAAAATCAGGCAATGAAATCCTGCATCCCATGCTATCCAAACCAAACCAAACGCTGACATAATACAACATCCTTCTTTTCACATTGCTCAACCAGATACCAAATGGAAACCCATTTCTGGAGAAATAAGTAGAAGAATTTCTCTTTTTTTCCCATATGAGGTATATATGAAACCATGGTTTGTTAAAATGTTCTAACGCTAAGCAAATAGATGTCCCAGTCTGGTGCTGCGTTTGGATGTCCTGTTTACAAAATAGTCCTGGAAAGTTGGCCTGTAGGGAGTTGCAAAGATGGAGAATAGATGCCATTCCACTTTGCCTGTGCAGGTTCCACAGATAAAAAGGAAGTACATTTTGAAAGAGCACTGAAACCGCATTTTCCATTTTTTAATTTTATTGATTATAACCACTATTCCAATGTAACTGCTTGAAAAATCTAGGTTGGGGAGGCGAGAGGAGAAATGGCACATGTTATGGATATGTAGATAAATATGTGGATATACGGTTAGGTTTAGGTTAGGTTTATTGGATTTATATGCCGCCCCTCTCCGCAAACTCGGGGCGGCTCACAACAATAATAAAAAACAGTACAGTACACAATACCAAATCCAATGCCCACCCATCCAGTTTCAATTTAAATTAATAATCTCATAAAAAACAGTATATATAAAAAACAGGCACACAGTCAATCAATCAACAAAACAACATGGGCAAGGGGGAGGTGTTTTAGTTCCCCCATGCCTGATGGCAAAGGTGGGTCTTAAGGAGTTTACGAAAGGCAGGGAGGGTGGGGGCAATCCTAATCTCAGGGGGGAGCTGGTTCCAGAGGGTCGGGCCCCCCACAGAGAAGGCTCTTCCCCTGGGTCCCGCCAGACGACATTGTTTAGTCGACGGGACCCGGAGAAGGCCAACTCTGTGGGACCTAACCAGTCGCTGGGATTCGTGCGGCAGGAGGCGGTCCCGAAGATATTCTGGTCCGGTGCCATGAAGGGCTTTATAGGTCATAACCAACACTTTGAATTGTGACCGGAAACTGATCGGCAGCCAATGCAGACTGCGGAGTGTTGGAGTGATATGGGCATACTTGGAGAAGCCCATAATTGCTCTCGCAGCTGCATTCTGCACGATCTGAAGTTTCCGAACACTTTTCAAAGGTAGCCCCATGTAGAGAGCGTTACAGTAGTCGAGCCTCGAGGTGATGAGGGCATGAGTGACTTTTGAGCAATGACTCCCGGTCCAAATAGGGCCGCAACTGGCGCACCAGGCGAACCTGGGCAAACGTCCCCCTCGCCACAGCTGAAAGGTGTTTTTCTAATGTGAGCTGTGGATCGAGGAGGACGCCCAAGTTGTGGACCCTCTCTGAGGGGGTCAATAATTCCCCCCCCCAGGGTAATGGACGGACAGATAGAATTGTCCTTGGGAGGCAAAACCCACAGCCACTCCGTCTTGTCTGGGTTGAGTTTGAGTTTGTTGACACCCATCCAGGCCCCAACAGCCTCCAGGCACCGGCACATCACTTCCACTGCTTCGTTGACTGGACATGGGGTGGAGATGTACAACTGGGTATCATCGGCATATTGATGATACCTCACCCCATGCCCTTGGATGATCTCACCCAGCGGTTTCATGTAGATATTAAATAGCAGGGGGGAGAGGACCGACCCCTGAGGCACTCCACAAGGGAGAAACCTCGGGGTCGACCTCTGACCCCCCACTAACACCGACTGCGACCGACCGGAGAGGTAGGAGGAGAACCACTGAAGAACAGTGCCTCCCACTCCCAACCCCTCCAGCCGGTGCAGAAGGATACCATGGTCGATGGTATCGAAAGCCGCTGAGAGGTCAAGGAGCACCAGGACAGAGGACAAGCCCCTGTCCCGGGCCCGCCAGAGATCATCCATCAACGCGACCAAAGCAGTTTCCGTGCTGTAGCCGGGCCTGAATCCAGACTGCTGAGGACCTAGATAATCAGCTTCATCCAAGGACCGCTGGAGTTGAAGTGCCACCACCTTCTCGACAACCTTCCCCATGAAGGGAAGGTTGGAGACTGGACGGTAGTTATTAAGCACGGCTGGGTCCAGGGAAGGCTTTTTGAGGAGGGGGCGCACAACCGCCTCCTTATAAAGTGGCGGAAAGGACCCCCTCCCTAAGGAGGCGTTGACAATCTCCTGGACCCAGCTCCGTGTCACCCCTCGACTGGCCGAAACCAGCCAAGAGGGACACGGATCCAGTAAACAGGTGGCGGAACTCACAGCTCCAATGGCCTTGTCCACTTCATCAGGTGTCACCAAGTCAAACTCCTCCCAGACAGATGGACAAAGATGTTTAGCCCAAGTCACCTCGACTGACTCATTGTCAGTCGACTCTGTTTCACAATTGGAGTCGAGGTCCGCTCGGATCCGGGCGATTTTATCAGCGAAAAACGTGTTAAAATCCTCGGCACTACTCTGCAAGGGCTCCCCAACTCCCCTCTGATTAAGAAGGGAGCGGGTTACCCTAAACAAAGCGGCCGGGCGGGATTCCGCTGATGCAATCAAGGCGCCATGATACGCGCATCTTGCCGCCTTGAGCGCCACTTTGTAAGTCTTAATATGAGCTCTTACAAGTGTTCGATCGGATTTGGACTTACTCTTCCTCCATCGCTTCTCCAGACGTCTCTTCTGGTGCTTCAACACCCGGAGCTCCTCGTTGAACCATGGAGCTCTACGGGGTCTAGTGCCACGGAGAGGTCGCAACGGCGCAATCCGGTCAAGAGCCTCCCCTGCAGCCTTGTTCCAGGCCTCAGCAAGAGACTCTGCTGAACTGTGGACAAGTGTATCTGGAATAACCCCAAGCGCCATCTGGAAGCCTTCTGGATCCATCAGGCGTCTGGGGCGGAACCTCCTAATTGGTTCCGCCTCCCTGCGGGGAATGATTGGAGCCAGGAAGTTAAGCCGCAGTAGGAAATGATCTGATCACGACAAAGGCAGCACTTCTAAGCCCCTTAATCTCAGATCATTACTCAGTTGCTCAGAGAGTAATATCATATCGGGTGCGTGCCTACCCTCGTGAGTCGGACCCTGAACTACTTGAGTCAGGTCCATGGCTGTCATGGTGGCCATGAACTCCTGTGCCAGTCCAGAGGAACTGCCGAGCGACGGCAGATTGAAGTCCCCCAGGACGATAAGTCCGGGGAACTCCACCGCCAGCCCTGCCACCTCCTCGAGCAGCACAGGCAGGGCTGTTGACACGCAGCTGGGAGGCAGGTACGTGAGTAACAAGCCCACCTGAACCTCTAAGTCCAACTTCACCAGGAGGGACTCGCAATCCGCAACCTCTGGAGCAATGAGCCTACGCAGGCCAAGACTCTCCCTGGCTATAATAGCCACTCCTCCCCCCCTTCCCTGGGGTCGAGGTTGGTGCCATACCCGAAACCCAGCTGGGCAAATTTCAGAGAGAGGAACTTCTCCCTCTGGGCCCAGCCAGGTTTCGGTCACACAAGCCAGGTCGGCCTCCTCATCCAGGATCAGATCCCGGATGAGGAGAGCTTTATTTACCACTGACCTGGCATTGAGTAGCAACAAGTTGAGCCCAGGGCCAGAATTACACTCATCACCAGTGCTTTGAGTTAAGCTCATGGAGCCTGAAGAAGGGATCGCTACTAAGCAGCGATTCCTCCTTCCCCTGGAACGGCTAGCTCCATGGCTTCCGCCATACCTGCCTCTCCCCAGCAAGACCGGGATATTTTGACCCTCTGCCACCCCAGAGATAAATGTCCCCTCCCCTCCTGCCCCTCCAGCGTCAGGTGTGCCAAAAATTCCATTCATGTCATATTCATACACACACTCAAACCATAAATAAATTTGTTTTTGTTTTGTTTAGGAATTCCAAGTCATTGGTGTGTGTTGTTCCTGATATCTCTGCATTCAGCCCTGATTGGAGATGGTTGCGATACCCAATCACTGTCCCCCTTCTGCTACTAAGGAACGATGGTCTGATTTACTCCAGTATATTCAGCTTCACATATACACCAGAACAGAGTTTTCTGTGTGGCCAACCCTTCCTGCCAGAGATGGTGCAGGATTCTGACACTTTGCTCAATACCATCCATCAAGAATTCACTAAGACAAATTATCACCTTTTCATGCAAAGTTAGAACTAGAACTGTATGGTCAGCATTGTTTGGCTAGAGCAGAAATTGTGACATGTTTTTTATAAAATTATGGAATGTGGTTTTTCTAAAATAGGATCATATGAACATTTTATTTTTAAATCGTGCTCTGTACACATATTAACACAAGAAGGCAGAGAATTACTTAATAGCAATGCGCTGCTTTAGTAGGGAACAAGATTGCTGTTTGTTTAGCATGTATTCCCTATTTGGCATCTTAAAGAGTACGATTCTCAGTAGAATATACTATTTATATGTTATACAATTCTGTGTATGTGTAATATAATTGCAACTACATCAGCATAAGCAGAGAAATTCATGTTGCATATTTATCAAGTATCTGCTAAAACACAGCAACAGCAAGCAATTCTTGTGCTCATGTTATAGCAATAATTTTAATGTAAATGTGAGAATATGTAAACGGGTGTATTCAGGCATTTGCAAGGCTGGAGATTAAAATATCAGAATTACTGTCAACAATTCCTTTTTTTAAATTTCTTTATTTTATTTGCTTGTGTGATTTTATTTTTGGAGATTTAAAAGTTTGTGTTTTTTTTGGGGGGGGGGTTGTATTAGAAGATCTCCAAAGTCTCTTCCACCTCTTATTCCAACATGGTGGTGCAGTGGTTTGAATGCAGTATTGCAGGCTAATTCTGCCAACTGTCCACAGTTAGATTCTGACTCACTCAAGCTTTCCATCCTCCCCAGGTCAGTAAAATAAGGAGCCAGATTGTTGGGGGCAATATGCTGACTCTGTGAACTGCTTAGAGAATGCTGTGATCCGTTTAGAGAATGCTGTAAAACACTATGAATTGGTATATAAGTCCAAGTGCTATTGCTATTATGTTAGTCTGTTGGGCAGTCGAAGGGAATTATAATTAGACCAATTTCTGCTGTAGAAACATGTATTCCTGTTCACTTCTCTGTGGTTTTCAGAGCATTCCTAAACCAACGAAGGGCAAATGGATACATGAAGTAGTTACATGGCTACATAAATAAGATGAAACAAGTCACATCAAAGAAATCTCATTTAAAACAGAGGGGATTTCTCCATTTATGTACTTTCAAGCAGATACACAATTGTTAGTGGGAGGAATATCTTTACATACTTTTTGCTTCAAACAAAAGCATCCCTCACTCCAACCATGCAGTTGATATTTTAAGAGTCACTGAGACACCACCTCCTCACTTTAATGGCAAAGAATGAAGATCCAGAAAACTCTACTATAGAACCACTTTCCCATAGTCGTCAAATATCTGAAACCCACCATTTTATATAAGGTGGCCTTTTCCCAGAGAAATAGATGGATTGCTCATTGGGGTTGTTGCTTCAAAGAGCTGCCCTCACACACTTAAGTTGCCAGCTTCAGTTGTCAAAAGGGGTAAACTGTCTCCAGTTCAGTTCTTAACCAACTTCAATTTTTAGCTATCCTAGCTTTAAAAGAAGTAATAATGTCTGAAAGTGGAGGAAAACAGAATCCTAGTGAGCCTTTTTCAAGTATTCAGGATTTTTTTAAAAAAAGATTTATACCCCCTTTTAAATAGAACTGTGGGTCCAGTTGCCAATTAATTTTAAGCATGTAATGCAATCCTGAAAGCTATCGGAAGAGAGAGAGAGAGAACGCAGTAAAGTTTGACATCTTTTTGCAAGAGGCAGTAGAAAAAGAGGAAGGCCGATTAAACAATATTCCATTCATTGGTCCACCTAAAGAAAGCCCTTCATTGAACCACTGCTATGTGGTCCCCTTCATATATAAATGTGTGCACAGATTTTTATTAACAGGTTTCTAGCAAGTTTCAAAGGATTTTGGGAAGCAAATGCAATGTCCCATGGCTTGAAGGTTTATTCTGAATGATCAGTACAGCCAGAACCAAAGGGGCAATCCAACGTTCTAAGAAATGTTGTTTTAGTATCCAGTGCCAACTCAGAAGAGAACCTGTTGCCAAAAGTGACTTTTCTAACTGTGATGAACTCTTGAAAGCTTATAAAAGAGATGGGTGGAACAGACCACAGGCTAGTGACAGAGCCAAGTGAGCCATGCCAACAAGAAGCCTATTTTATTTTTATGGCCATTTGAAATCCTGTGGTTGATGTGCTTCAGATTAGCACAGCAATCATTTAACGCCACTAGTTTCTAAGACTGGGATCTCATTCATATCATTTTATGTTAACTCAGGTACTTCTACAGTATACAACATTCAGTTCACTTATTCATTAAGAATATTAATCTCGTTAACAGGTGGCACACCTTTGATAAACCAAAGTACTTAGAGTCATTCACAGATAATCGTTGCAGCCCAAATTCAGCACTCAACTAATCCAAATTAGACCTTTACAAGTCAAGGTGTACAGTAGTACCTCTAGATACGAGCTGCTCCACATGCGAGTATTCCAAGTTACGAGCCACGATGGGAGCGAAATTTCTGTTCTACACCCGAGCTCAAATTTGGGATACGAGCCGAGCTTTCACTAGGTGGCGCAAGAATCCTTGCTTCTGGTTATCTCGGCGGGGGAAAACAAAGTCTAAAGCCATTTGTTCCAGATACGAGTTGATCGACATACGAGCTCCGTTCTGGAACGAATTAAACTCATATCTAGAGGTAATACTGTACTTTATTTTCATATACAGTACAATGGTACCTCTACTTAAAAACTTAATTTGTTCTGTGACCAGGTTCTTAAGTAGAAAAGTTTGTAAATAGAAGCAATTTTTCCCATAGAAATCAATGTATAAGTAAATAATGTGTGCAAACCCATTAGGAAAGAAATAAAAGCTTAGAATTTGGGTGGGAGGAGGAGGAAGAAGAAGAGGACGAGGACAGTCACTGCCGAAAGAAGAAGGTGAGGTGAGGGGAATAAAAAAATCCAAAACTTTAAGGCTTAAAAAAAAAGAGGGACTCTGATGAGGTGGGGAGGAGCATGCGCCTCCCATACACCCAGTGTAAGGCTGCCTCCCATACACTGCACCAGAGAAAGAAACCCAGGGGGAATGGCAGGAAACTGGCCAGGCCTTCGTGCCGCTCTCAAATTTCCTGGGAAATTTTTCCGGGCTCAGGTTCTTAAGTAGAAAATGGTTCTTAAGAAGAGGCAAAAAAAATCTTGAACACCCGGTTCTTATTTAGAAAAGTTCTTAAGTAGAGGCGTTCTTAAGTAGAGGTACCACTGTATTATATTATTATTCATTCACAAATCTAGAGCTGTAAACCTACATCTCCCTATGTTACCCTCACAACAATCTTATAGATACCAGTAAGAGTCAGGAGAGTGTCACACCACAATATTGCCATTTTAATATGCTAGGCCCATGATGGTGAAGCTATGGCACATGTGCCACACGTGGCAGGCAGAGCCATCTGTACAGGTATGACAGCCATTGCCCCAGTCCAGCCCCACTGCACATATATGAGTGCTTCCCTCTGGGAAGCTGGCCTTCGGGTCTCGGTTGTGCATGCATGGGGGTGGATCATTTCCATACATTGCACTGGGGAAAGAAATTCAGGAGATCAGAGAAGGCAGGGGAGGGAGGAATCCAGGAGGAAACTAGTGCACACTTGAGAAAGAAATTTGGGAGATGGAGGATCCCGGCCCCTGTTTTGGTGCTAGCAGGCTTTTTTGGGGGGTGGGGTGTTTTTGGTCCCAGAAGACTTCAGGGAGATCTGCTAACACCAAAATGGGCCACAGAGGGGTCGCCTATACATGCACAAAAAGCTGGGGAGCATGAGGATCAGGGTGGCGCAGCAGGTGGAGTGCTGTACTGCAGGCCACTGAAGCTGATCTGTAGGTCAGCAGTTCAGATCTCATCACCGGCTCAAGGTTGACTCAGCCTCCCATCCTTCCAAGGTACAAAATGAGGACCCGGATTGTGGGGGCAGTATGCTGGCTCTGTTAAAAAGTGCTATTGCTAACATGTTGTAAACCGCCCTGAGTCTAAGGAAAAGGGCAGCATAAAAATTGAATGAATGAATGAATGAATGAATGAATGAATGAATGAATGAATGAATAATCACCCACACAGGTGTGAGGGGCAGGACCTGCAGGGCAGCATTGTTTGGGGGGGGGGGGTGGCACGCAAGTACATGTTGTCGGGCGCATGCATGCTTTTTTGGCACCGGAGGAAAAACAGGTTAGCCCTCATTGTGCTAGGCTAATGTTATCCAAATAGCCCGTCTCCAACTATCTCGACTCTGCCCTGCTATTGGAATCTGAGAAGAGAGAATGAGGCTGACTCTCCTCACTTTAATCCAATTCATGCAAAAGTCTTGACATCCGCCCCAATTTAGATATCAAAGTCCTCTTTGAACACGATGGACAAACATGACCATCCAAATAGGATGAGACTGCTGCATCCAGAATTCCCATGTGTGAATAAATCCAGGGATTCTACCACATCTGGATGACACCAGGTTAGGAAAAAATATCTCTGAGCTGCAGTGCAAATATTTTGGTTTTTTACCATGTGGGTTTCTTTGACTATGTCTTTTAACTATTTGAAAGCAAAATGAATTTATTGTATACTCATTTACTTAAATAAGTGCTAAATGCAATTTCCACCATCACCAGAGCTGACGCAATGTCATGTCGATCACTGTCAGAAAGGAGAAAACCTGTGCCATGAATTGTCATTGTGTGGAGGGCATTAAATTGGATGAAGCTGACTTCAATTAAACTGCATTGTGGCTTACTGAACTATATGAATCAGCTATATAGTTATCATAATTTCCCTGACTTAGGTGTTTTCCTAGATGCAGTCCTTTAAAAAAGTAATGTACATTCAGAAAAGTATCTAGAATTTCTCTTGGACAAATGATATGTAATATAAAAGATAATATATTGGAAATGGATGTTTAGATGTATTATACAGAGAGCCCATTGGCTACCTTGAAACTGTTTCATTTTCTTTTAAATTGTTTTATTGACTCAAGCAGTTGATTGTTATTGAATAAATGTTGACTTGGTAAATCATGGCTCTATGTGATATGCAAACTAGACATTGATGGAGCTGTGTTGATCTTCAAAGTATGGTGTGTATCTCAGAATGCTTTCTTTTGAGTGTTAGAGACAATCTGGTTAGTGGTTAAGGCACCAGGCTAGAAAGCAGGAGAGTGTAAGTTCTAGTGCTAATGGGCTAATGACCTTGGGCTAATTACTCTCTTTCAGTCATTTTCTGTTTCAGGGTATTGTTGTTGTGAAAAAATAGGGGGTGGGGTGGATATATTTGCTACCTTGAGTTACATGTAACTAACTAACTAAGTAGATAGCTAGATAGCTAGACAGCTAGACAGCTAGACAGCTAGACAGCTAGACAGCTAGACAGCTAGACAGCTAGACAGACAGACAGACTGACTGACAGACTGACAGACAGACAGACAGACAGACAGACAGACAGACAGACAGACAGACAGACAGGTCTAAGTCCCTGAAGTCTCTTGAATAATTGCAAATCAATGGAAGTTAACCTGTAACCATAGTTTCTTCTAATCTTCTGCCCTTCAGAAATACTTGGGTATCATGTTGGCTATGGAAAATTGGACCTGTAGTTTCACAGATCTAGAGAGCATTAAACTAAGACACCCTAGGATTATTTAAGATTTAAACTAGTCTCCTTTCTTTCCCTCCTTCCTTCCCACCATTCCTTTCTGAATACTGTCATTGATTAGTGCTATAATCCAGCGTTTCCCAACCGGTGTGCCGCGAGACACGGCCAGGTGTGCCGCGACAGCTCCAGCTGGGCGGGGCGCTGCCGGTGCCTCCGACCTCCCGGCTCCTGCCCGATGCCGCGGTTTCTGGCGCTCTCCTGCTGCGCCCCAAAGAAGGAAGGCAGGAAGAAGGAGAGCTTCATTCTTCGCGCCTTTTCCCCACCTTCCCTGGCGTCGGCGTCAAGTGTCCTTTGGGGCCCTGCGGGAGGGCACTGGCAGCGGAAACAGGCTGCCGGCTGCAGTGGCCCCGGGCACCGTTCCCTGTAGGCTGCGCACGCCAACGCACCCCAAAATGCCCCCCGCGCACCCTTTTCCAGGGGCGCGCAGGGAGCTGCAGCCACCCGCCCGCCTGCCCAATTTCCCTCCGCGCAGCTAGGGACGCGGATCCACCGCCCTCGCCAGCCCGATCTCCCTCCACCCGGGTGGGGAGGTGGATTTGCCGCCCCCACCAGCCCGATTTCCCTCCAGTGGCTGATCTCCCTCAGTGTGTGTGGGGGGGGCGACGAACCGACGACCGGGGGCTGTCCGTCTGTGTTGGATGGTGCAGGGCAGGCACAGGCAGCCCCAGGGGAGAACAAGGGAGGGAGAGAAAGGAAAGAGAGAGAAAGGGAGGGAGAGAAAATTGAATGAAGGAGGAAGAGAAAGAAAGAGTAAGAAGTAGAAAGGATAGAGAAAAAGGAAGAGAAAGGGAGGGGGAGAAAGGAAAGAGGGAGGAAGGGGGGAGAGAAAGAAGATATGAAGGAGGGAGAAAAAGAAAGAGATAGAAAGGAAAGAGGGAGAGAAAGGAATGAGAGAGAAAGGGAGGGAGAGAAAGGGAATGAAAGAGGGAGAAGGGGTGAGAGATAGAAAGGATAGACAGAAAGGGAGAGAAAGGAAAGAGAGAGGGAGGGAGAGGAAGGAAAGAGAGATGAGAGAGGAAGGAGACAGAAAGAGAGGAAGGAAGGAAGGAAGAGAGAAAGAAAGAGGGATGGAGAGAGAAAGGAAGGAAGAGAGAGAAAGAGGGAGGGAGAGAGAAATAGAGCGAAAGGGAGGAAGAGATATTTTTTTTGTCCAAACTTTTTTTAGCGCCCCCCCCCCCAAATGTTCCCCAGGATTTTGAAAATATGAAAAATGTGCCGCGGCTCCAAAAAGGTTGGGAAACACTGCTATAATCCACCCACAATATTTAGAAAATGATGGATAAAATTCTAATAATCAGTCTAAGGAATCTTGACACAACAAACGCGATTCTTGAAGAAAAGCATCTTCCGCAATTTGGCAGGACATTTCCTGGAGACTTTTCTCTCTCCTACGTGATAAATTCCCTTTTTAGTAGAAGCAAACTGCAAACAAAAAGTCCATTCTGTTGCTTGGCTCTCCTCAATGCCCAAGTGATCTTCTGGTTTGTTCAGAGACACATACAGTACATTGCAGAGAAGAATACTCCAGAGGATGTTGGTGGCTGAAGAGCCCCTTGGGCATTGTCCATGGAGAGTGCAATATATAGATTTGGCCTGGTTTTTGGGACACAAGTAATTTATTGCCCTATTTTAAGGAAAAGAACGGAGATGGATGGAGTAGCAGGGCAATGGATAAATGGATTTAGATTAATTGAAATGTTTTTGAATATTAGTAGCTCGGGTTGGTAGTTATGTTGTTAGTTTGAGCTCTGAGCTTGGCAATTTGGTTGGAAACATTTCATCCCTATTGGAGGACACATCTTCAGTGCGCTTTGGAAGATGTCCCCTCGAATGGGGACAAAACAGATTTAGATCAAGCCTATTTCCACTTAGTGGTGAATATATTGGCAGAGACCTGCAGTATAGTTGGCTTTCTGTAGAAAAAAAATAGGTAGGCACATCATGCAACAAAATCCACAGGGTCTGTCATTTATCTTTCTGCAGTACAGTCTCTGAGGAACAGAAGTGAAATATCCCAGGATAAGATGACATATTGATCAGGAATATTGGCATTCCAGCCATTGGAATACAGATACGTGTGGCTTCCCATCAGATGCCCTTTCTTTGCTTATCTTGCTCTGCATTCCTACTATTCCTACTATTATTTGAGGTTTGACTCATGGGCAAAAGGTGTAGTGCTTTTACAAATTGGCACTGATTTTCCTGAATGCGCTTTCTAGAATAATTACATAGCACAAAGGGAACATTTACTTCTTTAAAGAGGCATTTAGAAAAGGTAACTGACATTGTTATTGTTGTATTTCTTTTTTTATTATCAACATTCCTGTACCCATGCAGGATTTTGATGCTATGTGTTCTGTCGGGCTCTCTGGTAGAATCCTCCCAAAAATTCACAGGTACAAATTTCAGACACACACACGTTTGAAAATTCAAAACAATGTTCTTTATATTGAAAATTCACTTAAACCAAGCCCTCTTTTGGTATAGCAAAGAGCACTCGTCTCCAAACAAACTGGCAATTTGTGCAAGTCCCTTATCAGTTCTGTGATACTTAGCTTGTAGCTGTGAGGCAATTCACAGTCCTTCTTCTTTCACAAAGTGAAACACACTTTGCTCTGGTTTAGTTTCAAAGCGGGGGGAAATCAGCACACAAAAGGTCAAAGTCAGTAATCATGAAACACAAGGATCAGATAATCCTCCACAATGGCCAAACCCACAGGCTGCTATTTATAGCAGCCTCACTAATTATCACAGCCCCACCCAACCACAGGTGGCCTCATTTTCTTTGATAATAATCTCTCAGTTGTTGCTGCCTATGCATCGCTCTCCGCATGCTTGGCTGTATCATTAACTCTTGTTCCGAATCCAAGGAGGAGCTAGATAATTGATCTCCTTCTGAGCTGTCTGCCACACTCTCCTCCTCCCTGTCACTCATGTCTTCTTGGTCAGAGGAGTCTTCATCAGCAGATTCCACTGGGGGCAAAAAAGAGGCCTGCAGCATGTGGATGTCTCCCCCACATCCACAGTCCTTGGGGCAGGAGCTAGGCCAGAGCTAACCACAACACTATGTATATAATTTTATGATCTTGAATTATGTCTTATGCACCTGTATTTATATTCCAAGATTGAGGAAAAGAAGCAAAAGTACCAAACATGAGATATTGATCATACATACCTATGCATGGCTACAGACTCATATTACTTTTTCAAAAAATAACAAATATTATTTTAACTTCATTTAAGGATTGCCTTGGGAAGGTGGTAGCACAGAAAGGATGGAGTTAGCCCTCTGAATGGATCTTTTCTTTAAAAAATGATAGGCAACTCTTCTGTGGCCAGCGTTATATACTTTTCAAAGTGTTTTGATGGATGTTTCAACATTCCCATATTATTTGCAGAAGCCATCAAATATTGGTATACTGTACTAGTATTTATAGTACAAAACTATAAACATTTCTTCAAGTAATTGACTTTAATGCTGTGGTCAGCTAAAACCAATATTTACTGATCGTGAACGTAGATGCTATGGGAAAATTAGGTTCAAAGAATGCTTCAGGACTAGGTCTTTGGGGAATAACTGGTTGAGATCAAAGTGATATGCAATAATAGCAAAATGTGATGAAATTTTTCTGAATCAGCTTTTGATAGAGAGCTTCATTGGCATACCGTGCTCCATAAAATAGATTAATTATAGCCTGCTTACCTGTGCTGTTTGCTGCCTGAAGCTCACCAACAGCCAGCGATGTTTATAAAATAATTAAATTCCCATTTATGGATCCAAATATATTAGAAATTCAAAATACTTCCCTATCCCACTCGTCAACTGAGGACAAGTTGTTTTACTTAATTCTGTTTTGTGCCTACATGTCCATGTTATCTATATATAATAACTTAACCCTAACTATGTTCAATCCAAAGTATTTTGAAGATAATAGATTCTTTTTTTACCTAGAGATTGTATCAGTTTGGATTCTGAAAAACTCTTTATTCTCCTTGGAAAGTGTTAAGCCAGTAAAATGTTTCAGAATATGCCTTTTCAGTTTTTATCAGTGAATTATCAGTGAGAATTCCCTTCTCCTTTTATAGGAATGTGCAGCCAAACCATGACCTGCTAATTTAATGGATGAAGGACACCTTCTACATTTAAGTACATTTTGTAGTTCGTGCAGAAGGAGGTGGCACTTTGCCCCACAATTTAAGGGACTGACATAACCAATATTTCTTCATTGATTTCAAAACTGTTGGAAAGGATGGTCAGGGAGGAAAATCTTAATGGATTAACCAAATGTGCTGCAATTTAAATCATATGCGAAAATGGGAAAATTGGCGTCTTCTTTTGGGTTTGAACTTGGAAAGTATCTCAAGTGAATCGCCCAATCCTACCTGTCTCATGGCAAAATGAATTTAATTCTTCTGTCAATTGGTCAGGAATGCCAGTAATCATTATAAGTCCTGATCTTTCATCTGATATTATTTTTCATCCACAAAAATGAATTGACTTTGTCCTTGTCTTGCCTTTCTCTAGTTTATGTATTTTGTTTCTCAAAAAAAGAAGATAAGCACTGCCAACAGAAAAATGTGAAGGTTTATTTGCAAAAATCAGTTTTTAGTACAGAGATTTATCATTTGATATCTTTGCTTAAATAAAAAAAAATCTTCATGGTCACAACCAATATACTGGATTAACAGATCTTAGTTTGGGCTTGAATGGAAAATAATAATAATTTTTAAAAAGATGCCAACAAAACAGAATCTCTCCCTCCAATTTGCTGTATGTATTTTATTTTGCTTTTAGTATTTGTTGGAGAGGAACAATAATATATTGCTCCGGCATATCATAATGAAATAAATGCTAAGGCTGTTTAATGCAAAGAAAACGTCGGAGTTTAACTAACAGTGGGTACAACCACTGACTAACCATGGATTTCTCAAGAAGCCAAGTTTTCATTTTGACATTATTTATTTAGATTAACATTCCACATCTTAATATAGAACAGATAGAATAGAATTCTTTATTGGCCAAGGAGAACAATATCTGTTTGTTTTGTCCTTAGCTGTTCTGGTTTTAAAATAGTGTTTTCCATCTTTGACCAAATTAACTTTGGCATATGAATTATCCACTAGTTCATTCAAATTCATACTGTCAAGGGCTGGCATCGGCCAAACTCTTATTAACTGACTAAGACTAAGGCTTGTTGACCCCTTCCTCGATTCACTAGGCACTACAAGTGGTCATTTGGACCTGGGTTGCCAGCAAAGCTATGGCTTAAAGAGAGACAACTGCCCATATAATACCTGACCCAAACTTTGCAAACTGCCATCAAAGCACTGTTTCAGTTCCTTTGATTCACAGCTTTACCAGTCTTCTAGAACAGTGTTTCCCAACCTTGGCAACTTGAAGATATTTGGACTTCAACTCACAGAATTCCCCAGCCAGCAAATGCTGGCTGGGGAATTCTGGGAGTTGAAGTCCAGATATCTTCAAGTTGCCAAGGTTGGGAAACACTGTTCTAGAAGACTGAGACCAGTGAAGGGCTGCAAAAAAATTTACTACCACATTGTGGGCATGTCTTATTGTGGCTTAGTGTGGCTTGATGGTCATGTGACTGAGTAGGAGTGGCTTGCCGGTCGGAGTGACTTGACAATCATGTGACTGGGGGTGGCTTAAAGGTCATATGACTGGGTGGGAGTGGCTTGCCAACCAAGATAAGTTTTTAAATAAGTGCTTGGACTCATTTTAAGTTGTAAGTCACATTATTTGAATAGCCACAAAAAGGACAAATGATAGACAGCATTATTTGTTGAGGAGCACAGTAACATTTTAAGATTTTGTACTGAATCCACAAGGTTCAGTATGATAACAGATTAGGCAAGTAACTCAGTTTTCTTTAATTGCTATAAAAGTTCAGTTCTAGATAATGATTAAAATGATTACAGTGTTTATGGATAAAAACCTACTATTTAATTATTTCCTATTTTAAAAATAATTAAGGATCATACTAAGGTAATAGAGAAGGAAGGACAATAAAAGTATTCAATAAATAGTGCATAAACATACTACCCACACTGAATCCCCTCCCCCTATGAGGGCAGCAGCCCATTACTGACTGTGACATTTATTATTAAACTTGGCGTCATAGACCTATACTGTCTGTCTTTGTTAGTTGTATATGGCTTGTTGTTATGCCATTTGTTAAAAGGGCATTATAAATAAACATTTATTATTATTATTATTATTATTATTATTATTATTATTGTTGTTGTTGTTGTGGTGGTGGTGGTGGTGGTGGTGGTGGTGGTGGTGGTGATGATAAAACTTATCAAGAAACACTTAATGAATTCATTTTGTATAGTCTGGAGCACAGAAGGAAAAGGGGGGACATTTAAATATGTTAAAGGGTTAAATAAAGTTCAGGAGGGGAGTGTTTTTAATAGGAAAGTGAACACAAGAATAAGGGGGCCCAATCTGAGGTTAGTTGGGGGAAAGATCAGAAGCAACATGAGAAAATATTATTTTACTGAAAGAGTAGGAGATGCTTGGAACAAACTTCCAGCAGACGTGGTTGGTGAATCAGCAGTCACCTAATTTAAACATGCCTGGAATAAACATATATCCATCCTAAGATAAAATACAGGAAATAGTATAAGGGCAGACTAGATGGACCATGAGGTCTTTTTCTGCCATCAATCTTCCATGTTTCTATTATTATTATTATTATTATTGTTGTTGTTGTTGTTGTTGTTGTTGTTGTTGTTGTTGTTGTTGTTGTTGTTGTGAGAGGTTATTGTCAAGTGATTTAAACCTCCATCCCAGATACTCCCTCATCCAAGCCCACCCTGTACCTGAAAGCAATCGGGCATGGCTTTTCCTGTGGATAAGAAGTGGACAACCTAATTAGGGAAGCTGATTTGAGTTTAACCATCAAGGCAGTGAACATGTTTTTTATGATAACTCAAAATTGGAGGGACTCACATTAATGCAGATGTAAGGGTATGTGGGAATGACATTGGGAGACAGAAAGAAGAGCGCAGATGGACAACCAGCATATAAAAAATATCTCAATCCACAGGAGGGGGCATTGGAAAGGTTTTGAAAATGACCCTCCCTAGTTTCCAGAAAGTGAAAGGAAAGGAAGGGAGAGATAGTTTCAGATACTTTCAGTCTTGCAAGATTCTGTTAAAGGAATCTTACAATGAAGAGAAAGTTAACACTCATGGATATACTTCTTGTCTGGTCTACCTTTTGTGGTTTACAGCAATCATAAAGTGTTTCCTCCAGTATCTCTTCTGTTCTTGGAAGCAAAGTTACAGTACCCGCGCTTTCCACTCTATTGTCCACCTGACTGAGTTTTATAAACTACTTATAACTATAGTGTACCAATAATGAACTGTTTTAAGAAATACGGGTTAAGGCAGGGCCAGATATCTTTTCGCTATTAGCATAACACTATCTTATCAGTATTAACTTATCAAATAAAACATTGTTCCCCTTCCATTCTTTTCCAACTGCCAGTCCAAAGTTTATTTGTTCTTTGTAAGTGTATTGATAAATGAAAATGTACATGATGATATCTTATCAAATAAATAATAATTATCCTTATAGCAAGAACATATTCTGTCCTTATAGTTACTATACATGTGTTAGTGAATATGTATTGCCAGAGGTGGGCTGCTAAGGTGGAACAGTGATGTGTGCTTGCCCCTATGGCTCTGAGTGCTAGTGGAGTCCAGCACAATTCTACTATTTCAGCTGTGCAGGTAGCAGAGTTGTGCACGGAGACGCAGGTGAGCCCGTTTTTCGGCACCGTTTTTTGCTTCCGCGCACGTGTGGAAGCAAAAAACGTGCCAAAACACAGGCACGCCTGCATCTCCGCACACAATTCTGCTACCTGCACAGCTGCAGTAGCAGAATTGCGCTGGACTCCGCTAGCACTCAGAGCCATGGGGGTGGGCACATGTCACCCACCTCTGTGTATTCCTATTCAATGTGTTTTTACTGTTTTACAATGTTGCATATATTTAGTGCCTCCGATGAACACTTCATTTTAAATGGTTATGTTGTTTGCAATTGCTGTCAAGTGGATTTCTTTGGGAAGACTATCTTGCATATCAGTTTTATTACCAGGGCTCCAATGACTCTAATTTAATATTTATTGTTGCTGACCTATCTTGACCTTTTCTCATATACTGGTATAGCTTACAGCAATATTTGATTTTGTTTTGTTCCTGGGTGTACAGATAGCTTTTTGAAGATGCAAATCAATAAAACAATTCATGTTTGACATTAAATATTTTGGATAACAGCCCACTTAAAATTAATTACTTTTGTCCTTTATTTCAACAAACTAATTTTATAGCCTGTATGTTACTCAAGCTCCTTATGACCATTTATTATGCAGATGAGTTTCTTTCCATTAAATGACGTTCCCAGAATATCTGCCAGCATCTAAATGACAACGCCACAATTGAAATAAATTAATTTCCAAATGTTCTGTTGGATTGATATTATGCCTGGAAGTCCTAGGATTAGGGCCAAGGTCTAAAGTCATATCATTGACAATGTTCAGGTGCTTCAGATCCCAAGGAAACCTAGCAGAAATAGCCACACCTCTTGGCAACTGTAAAAGTATTTTCTATCAAGCATGTTGCAATCATTTTTCATAGGATCAAGGAGAGAAATGAAAGGAATGCCTACTGTTTGCTTAATTTGTCTGATAAAAATGTGACTGAATGCCTACGTGCCAAATAGTTCATGATATAGTCAGCTAAACAAACTGCAAGAAAGCCAGTAAGGAGCTTCAGGAATTTCACTTCCTACCCAATATGTTGTCATTATCAAATATGACTTTTATCCGTTTGTGTCCACAGGAAACTAATCTAGAAGAAATAGTTCTTATGAACTATCCAATTAATAATATGGGTACAGTAATCTTCCAGTAAAATCAAGGGGCCTGCCACCAAAACTAATTTTAAGACACTTAGAGAAATTAATATGGATAAATGTTACTGGACCGTATTTAGATTCGCAACTGTAAAATTATGATAAGCCCCAAAGGAACCTGATCTTTATTCTCAGATTTTGCATTGACTTATGTATAGGACTATATATCTTGCATTGTTCACATTTTGCTCACTCATTTTATCAAGTTCTGAATTCCTCATATATGCATGTGTTGTGTATCACAAAAGTTCCTAATTATAAAATCCAATCAAAATGATAAATATGGTCATATAAATCCTAACAGTATAAGCAAAAACCCAAACTATGATCATTAGGAATTAATAAACAGTCAATATTCCTATCACCTCCCCTCCAACCCTTCAACAAAATGATGATATTGCCTTCTTTTTAAAATACCAGTAAGGAAGGAACCATTCTAAGCTCAGAGGAAATATACCTCTAGAAGGGTAGGGTGACCATGGATAAAGCTTCCCTATGTTCTACCTTCAAGAAAACCTTCCCACTCACAGGATAGGTCGTTTCTAGCTGGAGGGCATAATTGCCCCGGAAGCGGAGTAAAGATGCTGAGGCATATTGTGAATTAAATAAAGGATCATTTTATTAAATTAACATAAATTTAAATAATGTAACTTTAAATACGTAAATTTAAATATTTAAATTCAACATAACTAAGGACCTGCAGAAGCTAAAACTAACGGGGCGGAAATTCCTGCCAGAAACTTCCTTGGCAACATTGGGCAAAACTCCTTGCTGAACCAGGTGAAGGTAGCCATCTTCACCTGGATCCAAGCCACACCCCTTAGTCGTGTGGGAGGATCTCACCCTCCAATCCCCGAGGGAAATTGGATCCGGTGATTCCCATGGACATCCTCTCTCCAATCCCCGACGTTGTTCCAACCTCTAGTTCCTGGAGAGAGGTGGTCCATCACCCTTTAAAAGGATGCCCAAAGGAGCATGCGCAGTCGCTTCTAATTGCCCATTTCTGCCCCTAACCTGCCAAACCCCAGTGACCAAAGGGAGACCTATTCTGACATCTATGTGCGCCGCACCCCCTAACCAATCCATCCATACAGTCAGTGTGGAATAGGCGAAAAAACGGCCGCCTCTAAAGGGGAGGCCGCAAAAAATTCCTGTTCGGCCCTGAAGCGACCTCCTAAGGACACACTGTTAATAGCGGAGGGCGGGCGGGTGTTCGCTTCTCAGGGGCAGCCAGGCGAGGAGGAGGTCCTGTTCGGATTGCCCTTAAATAGGGCGATCAAGGACCTCCCCTTGTTCCCACAATGCAGCACGCCTTCCTGGCGTGCTGCCAGAAGCCGAACTTCCGGTTTCTCCGGAAACCAGAAGTTTGGGGCTCCGTGGAGCTGCCAGCAGCATCCCCCTGCTCCGGGGGCAATTTCGGCCGGCGGTTTAAGCCGCTGGTTGGGCATTTCTGTACAAACAGGCCTTTAACCAGCTCTTTAAATTGTATTTGAAAGCCTACTGCCAATCAAACCAGCTCCTATAAGTTAGGTAAAATTTTGTTAAAGCATCAAACAGTCACAAGATGACCAGTTGCAGTTCTCAGTAGTCTTCAAATTAAAATGAATTCTGGTAATTGAACTTTGAGATCATGAGAGTATGATGACCGTCTTCAGAACAGAAATGGTAAATGCTCAGAAATGGTAATGGCTGTTTTGGCCACGGGCTCCATCTGCTGTCAATGGGCTCATAGCTCCCAACATGAGCTATGACCCTAGAAGACTTCAAACACTCCACCCATTTCAGACCACCTCTCTCTCTAGTAGTGCAACCCAATAAAGAACCACTGTAAACAAGAATTGAATGATCTGGGTGCTCTCTTGATAAACAACCACTGTCTTGCTGGGATTGGATCTCATTCTGTTTTGTCCAGTTCTTAACAGCCATCAGACACCTGGCCAGGACCACAACATCTTCTGCACAGACCAAGGTTAAAGTATACAGTTGAGTGTCACTGACATATGGAAGATCCTCACCCCAAACTGATACATTATCTCTCCTGGAAGTTTTGACTATGTGTTGTTGTTGTTGTTGGCTCTGGGCCAGCTCCTGCCCCCAGGACTGGGGGTGGATGTGGGTGAATCCTCCCAGTGTCAGAGGCCAGTTTTACTGCCGAATGCTTCTGACAGCGAAGCGTCTGAAGCAGAGAGTGGAAGTGAAATGGGATCCTCAGAGGCGGTAATGGCAGACAGCCCATTAGGTAATTGCCCCATGAGTGATTCATCATCATTATCATCACTGGATTCGGAAGGAGAGACATTCATTGATGTGCGCAGCCACAGGGCAACGTCTAGGAAAGAGCAACTGCATAAATACTTCAGGAAATAAGGTAGATCCCCTGTGGCTGGATGTAATTAGACTAATTAGGGCTGCTGTTAAATAGTCAGCGTTCTGGCCTCTGGGTGTGGAAGTTTATCCGTTTGGTAAAGAAGGACGTGTATCTGATATCAGGAGTCTACAAGGACCCTCGTTGAACTGTTTCCAGGACTTTTGAACTACTCCATTGTCAAGTTTGTGACTTTGTGAACTCTTGAAGGAGAGTGGCTGTGACGTCTTCACAACTGCTTGTTACCTGCTTTGTGTTTGTTTATTGTTCTTCATGGCACTCAAGGCTGTTGCTTTGAAGGTGAGCACTTTGCCTGACTAAAAGTGTTTTGGCTCCTCTTTTACTTTCGATAAAAAACAGTGTTATTGACTTACAACTGTGTGTGTCTGTAGAGAGGGGCGGCATACAAATCTAATAAATAAATAAGTAAGTAAGTAAGCAAGCAAGCAAGCAAGCAAACAAACAAACAAACAAATAAATAAATAAAATGGTACTGTTGACAGATTCTAGCAGGATCCGAAGGGCCTCAATCTCTGCATTCAAGTCCCACCACAGAAAATTCATGAGAGCATGACTGTCATTTTTGTACTAATTTGAAAGAAATTCACATAATTCATTCTTCCAAGATCTGGTGTACATTAACTGCAAGCATTTCCCCCAAAATCTGCTGGCAAAGAAATTGTCCAACGCCAAGGAATGATTTCTTCAGAGGGGCTGCATCACTACTGCCTTCAATGACCACCCTCTCCCTGAAAGAAGCTTCTACGCCTTTCACTCTCTATCAACTTGAAGAATAGAATAGAATAGAATAGAATAGAATAATGGAATGGAATGGAATGGAATAGAATAGAATTCTTTATTGGCCAAGTGGCCAACACTTAATGATTGTCATAGGGGTCAAATAAGCAATGAAGAAACAATCAACATCAATAAAAATCTTAGGATACAAGCAACAAGTTACAGACATACGGTCCTAAGTGGGAGGAAAAGGATGATAGGAATGATGAGAAAAAACTAGTAGAAATAGAAGTGCACACTTAATAAAAATTTGACAGTATTGAGGGAATTATTTGTTTAGTAGAGTGATGGTATTCAGAAAAAAACTGTTCTCGTATCTAGTTGTCTTGGTGTGCAATGCTCCGTAGCGATGTTTTGAAGGTAGGAGTTGAAACAGTTTGTGTCCAGGATGTGAGGGGTCAGTAAAAATATTCACTGCCCTCTTGTTGACTCATGCAGTATGGAAGGCAGGTTGGCAGAAATCTAGGAACATTAAAAATCCAATCCACAAGTAGTTGCACTCATATTACTGAAGATTAGTGATGGGCGAACCCAACGGTGTTCGGGTTCGGCAAGTTCGGATGAACTTTACGCAAAATTCAGCCGAACCCGAACCAAACCCGAACGGGGAATCCCACCAAGAGATTCCGGGGGCAGAGCTTTGACATTACCGGCAGGTTGCTAAGGACGCCAAGGTGATCACTTCCTGGGTTCCATGTAACTTTGCCCGAAGTTTCAAAAAAATTTGGGTTCAGGTTTGGCGTACCGAACACCGCAAAATTCGGTACGGACCCGAATTGTGCGAGTTCGGTTCGCCCATCACTACTGAAGATCATATTTGTTCTCTTTCTGTGAAACCCAGAGGATATCAGAAGCTGCCTCGGTCACCTTAATGGATTCTGTCAGTACTAGGTCCAGCTTCAAACAATTATTGGCAGGCCAAAGTCTCTAACTCCAAATGATGGCTTTGGCCTGACTGCAACTGATTTATTTCTCAGATGATATTTTGAACACTGACATTTATGAGGTATTTTGTCCTCAAAGTGATTTTCAAATAGTCATTGCATTCTTTGTGGTTGAACTGGAATATTCAGATTTTAAATCAAGATTTCAACAAGAAGCAAAGTTACGTTTGTACAGAATTGATTCAATTACTGCATGCTACATGCTTTTTCTATAAAAATTAACATGATTAGACACATTGCACAACATGCATGCAAACAGATTCCAACTTCAGTTTCAAAGGCTGTTCCTCATTTGTTATATAAGCATTTGCTGACCTCTAGCGTTCACTCATCTCTTCTTCCTCAACCAAGCACCAGAAAGGACAAAATCAAGAATAAACGTGGTTTTTTTAAAACAACAACAACGGGGCATTTCATAAAATAATAAAATAGAGCACATACAGTATATATGGCAAATGTAGTTCAGGAGACCTTCTTCATATAGATTTTCCCTAGGTTTTAATTCTTGTCTTTCATTTAATATATCTTTATGCGTAATTACACTTCCTAATTGAATAAAATTTGGATGTTTAATCATCTCCAACGTCGATAGTCAATTCAGAATTTCCATATACCCTGTTTCCCTGAAAATAAGATGTGTCTTATATTAATTTTTTCTCCCAAAGATGTGCTATGTCTTCTTTTCAGGGGGTGTCTTATTTTTTTCAGTGAAGAAGAATTCACATTAATTGCTGAACAAAAAAAATGAACATTTATTATATGCTGTACAGTAGTTGTCATCACAAACCAGCATTGGGCCAGAATACATCTGGAACTGCCTTCTACCGCACGAATCCCAGCGGCCGATAAGGTCCCACAGAGTTGGCCTTCTCCGGTTACTGTCGACCAAACAATGTCGTTTGGAGGGCCCCAGGGGAAGAGCCTTCTCTGTGATGGCCCCGGCCCTCTGGAACCAATTCCCCCCAGAGATTAGAACGGCCCCCACCCGCCTTGTCTTTCGCAAATTACTTAAGACCCACTTTGTCGCCAGGCATGGGGGAGTTAAGTTATCCTGTCCCCCTAGGCTACTACAAGTTATGCATGGTATGTTTGTGTGTATGTTTGGGGGTTTTTTATAATAAGGGGTTTTTAGTTGTTTTTATTAATTGGATTGTTCATGTTGTTTTACCACTGTTGTTAGCCACCCTGAGTCTGCGGAGAGGGGCGGCATACAAATCCAATTAATAATAATAATAATAATAATAATAATAATAATAATAATAATAATAATAATAATAATAAGCATACCATAATAAGCATACCATTATTTCCATGTACAACAATTATACTTTCTTCAAATATATGTTATATAAGTTCTGTTCGGTAATGCTGTGAAATGAAACATCTCCTACATCTTATTTTGGGGGGATGCCTTATATTAGGCAATTCTACGAAACCTCTCCTATGTCTTACTTTCGGGGGTGACTTATTTTCGGAGAAACAGGGAAGTTACGTGGTTGGATTTTTACCCAATCATCTAATAGTGCCCGTCCAGGGGTGGGTTCCTCCCAATTCGGAACAGATCACCCGAAATGTTAGCAATCTGCTGGTGACATCACAGATCCAGTTCAGTCGATGCCGATCTGTGCACACTGCCATCTTTTTTTCTTAATTTTCGGTGAATTTTTCTGTGTTTGAATGGCTTCTCCTCATCCACTGCTTTGGAAAAAGCTCTCCCACCTTTCCCTGGGTTAATACTAACCTTTATTAATGCTAACCTAGAGCCTGATGGTGCAGTGGTTAGAGCAGTGTTTGCCAACCTTGGCAACTTGAAGATATTTGGACTTCAACTCCCAGAATTCCCCAGCCATGGTGGGTGTTGAAGTCCAGATATCTTCAAGTTGCCAAGGTTGGGAAACACTAGGTTAGAGTGACTTTAGTGACTGTTCAAAGTTACTATGTAATTTATGACCATTTTTCACACTTACGACAATTACAGCATCCCCATGGTCACATGATCAAAACCCAGACCGTTGGCAACTGATTCACATTTATGACAATTCCAGCGATCAGCTTTTGTGACCCATGACAAGCAAAGTCAATGGGGAAGCCAGATTCGCTTCACAACCGTGTTACTAATTTAACAACTGCAAGTATAGCAAGAAAGGTTATAAAATAGTGCAAAACTCACTTATCAACTGTCTCACTTGGCAAAAAAAATGTTGGGCTCAATTGTGGTCGTACGTTGAGGACTATTGCTAGTTTGGTCAGGGGGGGAAACATTAAAGACTTTTTTCTTGAAAGGCTGGAAACCTTATATGAACTTTTTTGTTGAAAGAAGAAAAGAATGAATGGAAGATATACAGAACTGGGGACTAAGAAGGGTGAAAGATAGAGAGGGGGGAGTATGATAGCAACTATTCAATAGAAAGAAAGGCAGAAATTAAAATAGAAATTTTCTTTCCTTTTTTCACTTCTTTTTGTTCTATCTTTATTTTTCTTTAATTTTTATACTTTTAATATCTTCATAAAAAGAAAGGAAGGAATAAAGGAAGGGAGGGAGGGAGGAAAGGACGAAAAGAAGGAAGGAAGGAAGGAAGGAAGGAAGGAAGGAAGGAAGGATGGGCGGGAGGGAGGGAGGGAGGGAAGGACGAAAAGAAGGAAGGGAGGAAGGAAGGATAGAAGGAAGGGAGGGAGGGAGGGAAGGAAGGAAGGAAGGAATCAAACATAACTGATAAGCCATTCTCTCTTTTCCCAATTTTAAAACACACTTTTAAGACTTCTTTTTTTAAAGCCAAAGCTCAGAATTTATTTTAACTCCCAAAACTCACTTTTAGCATATTTAAAATTAGACTAACCTAGTCACGGATTACATACAGAGTAGTTCTCTTTCTCCTGTTCTCTCAGCTGGAATAAGAGGCGTGGGTGTTTTAAAGGGAGGCATTAACAGCTCTCATTTTAGAAAGCCTTAATTCCTTTGGTGTCAGTTAGGAGTGCTTTTTTCTGCCCTCTCAGGATTCCTAGGGGTACTTGCTGTTAATACTTTCATTCAGCTACCTGACCGAGTAATGACAGTAAATATGCCTGCTTCGCCACACTGGTGAAGAAGCAGAGAGGGAAAGAGAGAGAGACTGGTGCCACATTTGCTACCCAGAGGCCATCTTTAGCCCTTTTAACAGCACTGCTGACCTAAGCCGCAAAGGTGTTGCCTTTGGTATATTGTGTGCTGTCTGCTAAGGCAGAGAAGGACAGTTCTGAGCAATTGCCAGCACCCTGCCCAGCCGAAATACCTGCCAACATATTGCAGCCGTCTGATTCAACATTATACCAACTTCAAAGCTGTGGGAGCCGTGTCTGCCAGGAAAGTTATTTGGCTGGTTAAAAATGGGTGGGCTAGTCAACAGATAATTAGCCTTTGCCACCCTCTAATGGCTGCTGTGATGTGAGGTGAACATACTATCCCCATGGTTAGCAGAAAGTTTAACCAATCCCAAGTCGAGCATTATGGTTCAATTTATTCCAACCATCTGCTTTTAACTGTCTACAATGGAATCTAGAAGGCCACAGAAACCAAAAATGTCAAATAGACTGTGTTTCTCTGTCACTCCGTCAAAAGCTCTTATGAAAAAAGCTCTCTCTACCTTGAATGGCCCCACTTGCATTTCATAACACTGGGAGATGTCTTCGAGAGAAATCCGTGCAATGAAAAAGTCGCCATTCTGAGCAGTTGGAAAGAATGCGGTCAGGAGATGCTTCCGGCTTTGGAAAAACGCCTAAAGTTCAAGCGAACTGCTGGACACACAAACAACAGAATCATAGAACGGGAAGGTTTATTTACTCATATAGAAACATAGAAACATAGAAGTCTGACGGCAGAAAAAGACCTCCTGGTCCATCTAGTCTGCCCTTATACTATTTTCTGTATTTTATCTTAGGATGGATATATGTTTATCCCAGGCATGTTTAAATTCAGTTACTGTGGATTTATCTACCACGTCTTCTGGAAGTTTGTTCCAAGGATCTACTACTCTTTCAGTAAAATAATATTTTCTCATGTTGCTTTTGATCTTTCCCCCAACTAACTTCAGATTGTGTCCCCTTGTTCTTGTGTTCACTTTCCTATTAAAAACACTTCCCTCCTGGACCTTATTTAACCCTTTAATATATTTAAATGTTTCAATCATGTCCCCCCTTTTCCTTCTGTCCTCCAGACTATACAGATTGAGTTCATTAAGTCTTTCCTGATACGTTTTATGCTTAAGACCTTCCACCATTCTTGTAGCCCGTCTTTGGACCCGTTCAATTTTGTCAATATCTTTTTGTAGGTGAGGTCTCCAGAACTGAACACAGTATTCCAAATGTCAAGCCCTTTCCTTAAGGGGAGAAATGTGAATTAAACCTGACAGGCAACTATCTTGTCTCTGCACCAACACATTCAATGAAACGGAACCCACCGCCTCTATATGCAATTGGCTCCATTGTCACATTCAGACTGAGCGTTGTCTGGAGAGAAGAAACTGAAGTGCAACTTCTCACCAGAAGGTCTTTTCTATTGGCTGACTTTTAACATTTGCAAGCAAGCCAGAATTGCTCTCTTTGGATTAAAAACAATTGTGGCTTTCCATTGTTTCTGTGTTGAAACGACTGCTTGCGTATTTGGTCTTTTTGTTTTGAGTATTTCTGTTTTAAATTAGGTGCACCACATTTTCCAGCTGAGATTTGCACTTGGCTTTTAAGAAGTATGCCTGGGGCATATTGTAAAAAAAAGCCAAAGTACATTCACTTACATTTAATTAAAATTAAATTAATTAAATAGAGTTAAGATTATTACTCTTAATGTACTTAGTCATATTCAACTTTTGGGAGGATTCTGGGAGTTGCATTTGGCCCCAGGGTTTTCAATTGTGCTAGAGCTAGGCCAACATATATGGTTGCAAACATCTAGTTCACCACGAGATGGCAACAAAACGGTGGCGTTCTCTAAATCTCTGCTGTTAGCTAGGGGTTTTCTTCAACTCCGGCTATGGTAGGTGTGATTATATAGACCTTTCTAATTGAAGAAACTTTACTCAATTTTAATGTTAGTTAATGTCCAACGGCTGTTAGTTTTACTTGAAACCCCATCGGGTGTGAAATGGCACTTTCTGGAAACTCGAATCCTTCATCCTCTAGTTCTTACCTAAAAAGAAAAATTTTAGCTGAATACTGAAAATGCAAGAATCAAGTCTGTGCATTTTTTTTTCTCCACCTTGTCAGCCTGGCTGCCACTGAAATCAATCCTAACAATTTCTCCTTCCCAATGAATGCATGCAAGGGCCTGACTGGTATGCACACATGTACTCCATATTTTATTAATTAATTTATTTTTTTAAAGGCAGGAAGGTTTTATATGCTTCTTTTTAATATTAGATTTATTTCGCTGTAATGTTGTTTTTATTATTGTTGTGAGCCGCCCCGAGTCTTCGGAGAGGGGCGGCATTCAAATCTAATAAATTATTATTATTATTATTATTATTATTAATTAAATTAATAGGTATACTATTTAAAATCAGTTCCCTTTAAAACCAGGTACCAATATATATTATCTATGTGGTGATATGGGCAGCAACAAATTAAATAATAAATAATAATAATTTGATCTCTGCCTGCTTATATTAGCTATTATTATTATTATTATTATTATTATTATTATTATTATTATTTAATTTGTATGCTGCCCCTCTCTTATTTTCACATGTGCAAAAATAAATTCATCTGTAAACTAACTCTATCTATCTATCTATCTATCTATCTATCTATCTATCATCTATCTATCTATCTATCTATCTCTATCTATCTATCTATCATCTCTCTCTATCTATCTATCTATCTCTATCTCTCTCTCTATCTATCTATCTATCATCTATCTATCTCTATCTATCATCTCTCTCTATCTATCTATCTATCTCTATCTCTCTATCTATCTATCTATCTATCTATCATCTATCTATCTATCTATCTCTATCTATCATCTCTCTCTCTCTCTCTATCTATCTATCTCTATCTCTCTATCTCTCTATCTCTCTATCTATCTATCATCTATCTATCTCTATCTATCTATCTCTCTATCTATCTATCTATCTATCTATCTCTATCTATCATCTCTATCTATCTATCTCTATCTCTCTCTCTATCTATCTATCTATCTATCTATCTATCTATCTATCATCTATCTATCTATCTCTACCTATCTCTCTATCTCTCTATCTCTCTCTATCTATCTATCTATCTATCATCTATCTATCTATCTCTATCTATCATCTCTCTCTCTCTATCTATCTATCTCTATCTCTCTATCTATCTATCTATCTATCTATCATCTATCTATCTATCTCTATCTATCATCTCTCTCTCTCTATCTATCTATCTCTATCTCTCTATCTATCTATCATCTATCTATCTATCTATCTATCTATCTCTCTCTCTCTCTCTCTCTCTCTCTCTCTATCTATCATCTCTCTCTATCTATCTATCTATCTATCTATCTCTACCTCTCTATCTATCTATCTATCTATCTATCTATCTATCATCTATCTATCTCTATCTATCATCTCTATCTATCTATCTATCTATCTATCTCTATCTCTCTATCTCTCTATCATCTATCTATCTATCTCTATCTATCTATCTATCTATCTATCTCTCTATCTCTCTATCTATCTATCTATCTCCCCGTACCCGATCAAAAAGCAAAATAAGAAGAAACAAAGAAACACAAAGTGGAGAGGAGGAAGCCAGAGAAAAAGGGACCCTGAGAATTTAAAAGGATGGGACAGAACTAGATGAAAAACAGATAAGAGAAAATATTAACTGCTTTTTCTGTTTATTTGTAACTTGTTTCCTTATTTAGTATTGTCTGGCTCTCCAAAGGATTGCTGTTGCTTTTGCACTATTTTAATGGAAAGAATTTGGAACACATAAAAATGACTGTCATATCACTTAGCTATGGACCATCGTTTAAGAACAAGCATGGAATGCGGGCTGATTAAATCTGTTATGAAAACACAGCTCTCCCAAACTGAAGTGAAAATATTCACAATCCATGCCTATCAGGGGTGGGTTCTGGATTGTTTTGCTGCCAGCTTGCTCAGGGTTGCGCTAGGTACATGAGCGCACTTTGGGCACGCGTGCGCCCCCACAACAATCAAAAAATAGCTTCTGCACCTGCAAAGACGAAAAAAACCAATATGGAAGCACCCACAGACCGGAATTGACAGAACCGGTTCAGTGACATCATCGCTAGTTTACTATAAGGTGACGACATTATAACTTTGGTAAAGCAGGACACCATGGGGGGGGGGGGGCACGGGCAACGGACGACTGAAAAATCTCTACAGACTTTTATCTCAATATTTATTTTTGTGTATTGCTTCCCTGTCCGGCACTTCTATCAATTTATTATCTTTGCCATTTTTGAAAAGCCTAAAAATGGTAATACAAGGGAAGAGAGCAAAGTAGCTTGCCTGCTCTGCTTTAGGCTGCTTCTTATACTGGAAGCAGCACTCTTGCCCCCCCCCCAAGGCCGGAGAGGTGTGTGCTTGATATCTTTTCCAACCCCCCGATATATCTCTCTTGTTCGCTTGCTCTCACTCTCGCTGTTGGGCATGCACAAAGCAACTCATAGTCTGGACTTTATTCGCTCTTGAATGCCCAGAGCGAATAAAGTGTTTCCTTTCTCTGGGCGCTGGGAGGAGGAAGCTTCTCCCAGCACCCAAGGAAAGGAAACACTTTGTTTGCTCTGGGCAGTCCAGAAAAAGAGAAATCAGGACTTTTAAAAACCACGCTGGACAAATTATTAAAAATCGGGACTTTCCTGCCAAAAGCTGTACGTTTACTCACCTTAGTTAGAACCGGTAGGATTCTGCCTCTGATACCTATCATCCAGACTGGTACTCTTACAATAAATTAGAATTTCAGTTTCCAGAATATCAAATACATAACCCTACTGACTAGGACAGTGATGGTGAACCTTTTTTTTCCCAGGGTGCTGAAAGAGTGTGTGTGCATGCTATCATGTATGGACAACTGCCCACACCCATAATTCAATGCCTGAGGAGGATAAAAACAGCTTCCTCTACCCCCCTTCCCCCCAGAAAGGGTAGGTAGAAGTTGTTTCCCAACTTCTGGTGGGCCCAGTAGGCTCGTGTTTCGCCCTCCCCAGGCACCAAAGGCTTCTTTGGAGGGGAGGGTAAAAACGCCTCTCCTGTCTCCCCGAACGCTCTCTGGAAGCCAAAAACACCCTCCCAGAGCCTCTCTGCAAGCCAAAAATCAGCTGGCTGGCACACACATGCACAATGGCTCACGTACCAGCACATATGGCTCCGCATGCCACCTGTGGCACCCATGCCACAAGTTTACCAGCAGTGGACTAGGAATTCTAGTTGGAATAGTATAAGCACAAACTGAAGGCATCTTGCAGTGGAAAATTGGCATCGTTTAATTCTCTTGATTATGTCCTTGTTGTGGATTGCTATTGTAATTAGCCTTGCAGTGTCCTTTGGCAATGAATGTTTCACTCTTTCAATTTGCCATTTCTGAATGACTTAATTTTACCCACAAGCTGCTTTAATGTAATTATCTCTGAGTGAAATAAACTATCTTAATACACATGGAAATCCTGCAAATGAAGTTGAATGCATGTGGAGAATTATTCATTTCTTCATCTTCTTAGGAAATACAAACTCTGCTGAATACGTCGATTTATGCATTGCCTGCTTTTTTAAAACCATGATCTTGATTCTGTTCAAGAGTCCCAGTTTTTTTCTCACACATATATCAGCATATATGCTTGCCCACATATACACACACTTTTGCTTAGTAGTCATGATATTTTGAAAATTAGTAGACTATTTGAAGTGCTTTGCAACTTGCACAACTATAGTACTTCTCTGATATATTCATTAAAGCAACCTGGTTTTATAGGTGACTGCAAAGGATGCAGCTGCTTTAATTATTGTTGTTGTTGTTTTCACAAAAAACAGTAATACATAGCAAACAAGGTTTATATGCTGGATTTCATATCACGATAGCACAATTCGAACACTTCTCAAGCATCTAGGATTGTGTGATGTATTTTTGTATGATACTCTAGCTACAAGTCCTAATTTAATACTGAAACTACCACACTCATTTTCAATTTTGGTATTTCTTTGAAAAACAAAGGGCAAAGATAAACACAAGGACATATCTATGGCTTTCATGCCACGAGACTTTTAGAGAAAACAATACTATACTTGAAGAGTTACCAAATCAATGCAGGTGACAGACAAAGAATTCATTAAAAAGAAACAGCTTGAAGTTCTCCTCAACATTTTATCTTGGACAGTAGACAGGAGACAAAGCAGGATTATAACCCCCACTATGATGAGTTGGGCTGCATGACCATTTAAATTATAATACAGGTAGTCCTTGACTTACAATCATAGTTGGGACCAACTATGCTAAGCAAAATGGTTCTTAAATGAGTTGCACCCACTTTGATGACCTTTTTGCTACAAATGTTAAATAGATCAATTGCAGTTGTTAAGTGAATCACATAGTTGTTAAGCAAATCTGGCTTCCCCCTTTGATTTTGCTTGTCGGAAGTCAACTGGTAAAGTTGCAAGTGGCAATCAATCATGGGACCTGGGATGCTACAAATTTTGGTCAGGTGATTGTGGGATGTTGCAATGATTTTGCAAATACCATTTGTAAGTCACTTTTTTCAGGAGGGCGTTTCTAACTTCAAATGATCGAAATTGAGGACTACCTGCAACTGCTTCTAAATTTTTATATGTACACAGCAAAAAGGACACACATATTCTGCATATGCAAGGCTACAATCACACAATCACTCTTGGGCAGGGGTCAAATGCATGAGTCCCTGTGTGCCCGTAAGAGATCTAAATCCAGCCCACCTTGAATGCCTTCTTAATTCCTGCTCATTTCCCTTGACCATTAGTAGCTCAGATTCTTTAATCTTGCAATAAATCTTTATAGTCTTTTGAATTGCCTGGATCTCCTGATTTCCCCAGGGCTTGACAGTAGTTGTAACAGTTGCTGCACTCTCCCATATTGATGTAAGTCTTGCTTAACCCATGTTGCGAAATCTTTGTGTATCTTGGAGCCATTTCATTGGAAGTGATTTACATATCCTTGGAATAAAAATGGATTTTGAAACAGGTTATTGCCTAAATGCATCAAGCTTAAAGTATTGCCATTATATAAGAATTGCTAAATTGTTCCGCAAATCATTTACATAATCTCTGTATACATACAAACATTTATTTACCTATTCAATTTCTAAGGCTGCCCAATCACAATACAATTCCAGAAAGCTTATAAAGGGAGTTAAAACGGATTATAATAATTAAGAAGAATTTTTAAAAATGTGAAACCTACCAGAAATATATACCATATTTTTGGAGTATAACATGCACCTTTTCCCCCTAAAAGTGGGTGAAAATGTAAGTGCTTCTTACAAACAGAGTATGGGCATTTTTGGCTTCTTGAACCCTCCGTGAGTTGCATTTTCACCTTCCCTGGACCCCAGAAGCATTTGCAATGCTCTGCACATCCCATTTTCACCAATGCATGTCTGTATTTGTTGCCGATCAGTTTCCGGTCACAATTCAAAGTGTTAGTTATGACCTATAAAGCCCTTCATGGCACCGGACCAGATTATCTCAGGGACCGCTTTCTGCTGCACGAATCCCAGTGACCAGTTAGGTCCCACAGAGTGGGTCTTCTCCGGGTCCCGTCAACTAAACAATGTCGCTTGGCGGGACCCAGGGGAAGAGCTTTCTTTGTGGCGGCCCCGGCCCTCTGGAACCAACTCCCCCCAGAGATTAGAATTGCCCCCACCCTCCTTGCCTTTCGTAAGCTTCTTAAAACCCACCTCTGCCACCAGGCATGGGAGATACTCTTTCTCCCTAGGCCTTTACAATTTTATGCATGGTATGTCTGTATGTACGTTTGGTTTTATAATAAGGGTTTTTAACTGTTTTAATATTGGATTGTTATATGCTGTTTGTATTACTGTTGTTAGCCGCCCCGAGTCTACGGAGAGGGGCGGCATACAAATCCAATAAATAAATAAATAAAATAAATAAATAAAAATGGGCCCGCTGAATGCAACACACAGAGACCAAAATCTTTTCCCCCCCTTATTTTTCTGTAAATTTAGGTATGTCTTATAGTCTGAAAAATATGGTAAATCTCTCTATAAACAGTATTAGAACCAGGGATTTGGATGTTAGATCTCTCAGTGGATACATCATTTGGCTGAATAAATCCAGAAATGAAATCTGTAAAACAAGCAAAGCTGCAATAGGCAATTAGCCAAGTTAACACAGTTATATCTACCTGAGCATCTATTCACAATCTCAGTTGCTGTCTGGAAGATGATCATGACTCATTATGCTTCAGATATAAATTAGCCCTAATTTAACTATATTTAACTTGACCGCTTAACCACAAACCTGTCTCCTGCCTTGATATGTGATATAGCTGGAATGAAGATCTCTTTCTTCATCAAAGATAAACTTACAAGTTGACCTTAGAAGTACCCCAAAGCTTTTCATGTTCTATTGGCCTAGTTATGGCATGTTGTACAAGTAATCCTTGACTTATGACTGGTTGCTTAGCAACTGATTGAAGTTATGATGAATATTTCAGAATAGAACAGGATAGGATAGGATAGAAACTTTTATTGATCAAGTGTGATTGGACACACAAGGAATTTGTCTTGGTGCATATGCATATACGTTCATCAAGAATCATAAGGTACAATACTTAATAATAGTCCAGGTCTGAATAAGCAATCAAATCATATTAGGAACCAGTCAATATAAATTATAAGGATACAAGAAATAAAGTTACAATCATACTGTCATTGGTGGGAGGAATGAAGAAAAGATTAATAGTACTGCAGATTTAGTATACATTTTGACAGTGTTGAGGGAATTATTGTTTAGTGATGGCATTTCTTGTGTCTAGTTGTTCTGGTGCACAATGCTCTCTAGCATCCTTTTGAGGGTAGGAGTTGAAACAGTTTGTGTCCAGGATGTGAGGGATTTGTAAATATTTTCACAACCCTCTTTTTGACTTGTGCAGTATACAGGTCCTGAATGGAAGGCAGGTTGGCAGCAATTGTTTTTTCTGCAGCTCTGATTATCCTCTGAAGTCTGTGTCGGTCTTGTTGAGTTGCAGAACCAAACCAGACAGTTATAGAGGTGCATATGACACTCAATAATTCCTCTGTAGAACTATATCAGCAGCTCCTTGGGCAGTTTCAGCTTTCTAAGTTGGCGCAGAAAGAACAAGGCTAATTATGATCTGGTTCCAGAGTTGGATTGCTCCGGTTCTATAGAATCAGTAGTGGAAATTTCCCCCTGCTTGCTGAACTGGGAGCAATCACCTGCTGGCCATGCCCCTGAACTGTCTTTCTCTTGCACTGCCATAGGCACCGCTATCTTGGTTTTGGCTTCTGTGCATGCGCAGAAGCTGGAATTTGCTTCTGCGCATGCACAGAAGTTGGGGTTTTGGCTCTGCGCATGCCCACACAACACTGGAGGAAGCAAACTGGTGGCAAGGTAAGTTAGAATCTACCCCTACCCAGTTCCTATGGTCAGAATGCCCTCACAATCACGTGATTTAACTTTGCGCATTCAGCAACACAGCCATACTTGTGAACTTTTCTGCAACATCCTGCATTAAAGTGCCTGCATTTTACAAGAGATTTTCTAAAACCTGACACTTCTGGTTTTCAGCAAAATCATACCTATAGCGAACCATTAGTCCCCTTAATAACCATTGTGTTTGCTTAACAACCACTGCAAAAAAGGATCATAAAATTGGATAGGTCACATCTGACCCATTTTATGAGAGTTGTGGTTTATGATCGTGATGAGCAGGCTCCATTGTCACATATTTATAATTCAATACACTTGGGGTGTCCTATGTTGGGATTGTGCTTAATTGTATATTGGCATAGTTGGGAGAATGAATACAATTGCATTAGAGGTATCATTTCACCCAGTGCTAGGTGTAGAAAGAGAGCTGAGAGACATCTACTTGTTGCCTTTCAGATGTATACACACAAATATATCTGTTGGTTTTGAGAGATAATAGAAGCTTTGAGGATTCTCTCTTTTTTTCTTAGATATTCATAGACCCATATTGGTTTTCCTGCAATTTATTATTGCACATGCCAGAGCTACACAGAAATCTCAAACAAAGCTCAAAGAAGCCTCCAAAGAATAGCTTTTTAAAAACTTCCCAAGTTTACAAGATCCTCCAATTTAATAAGCTTTTGATAATGACCTGTCAACTGAAATCTCATAAGATGACTCTAAGATTCCCCAAATTACAGAATCCAAGCACGAGATCTGGTAGGTTTTAATGCAAGAAACTTGGTAGTTTCTGAGATTCTGCATATTATTTTTAAAACATGAATTACAAGTTTAAATACTGAATTTTGAGATTGTGTCCGTGCTTGTTGCCATCCTTGCTTTTTCCTTGGCAAAGTTTTTAAGAAGTGGAATGCTATTTCCTCTTTCTTAATTCTAGCAGGACTAGAACACACAGTCGCCTAGTTTCTAGCCCAATGCCTTAATCACTTCATCAAACTGGCTTCTCTTGATTGACAGAAGATGAACCAAAACTAAGAATTTACTTACTTACCCAAGAGAACAAGAACAAGAACCAAATTAAGCTTTGATGAATCTTTTCTAACCAGAAGAACATAAATTGCTGAGTTTCCATTAGAAACCTCTCTGGAAAAAGAGAGAATAACATTTCCAAGCCAATCCTTGTATTTCATTCTTTTTTGAAGGCCAGTCTTCGATTCAGATCTATTGTTGAGTTTGTTTGTTTGTTTGTTTGTTTGTTTGTTTGTATGTTTGTATGTTTGTATGTTTGTATGTTTGTTTGTTTTGCTTTGCTGTGCTGTGCTGTACTGTGCTTGCATGCTTGCTTGCTTGCTTTTTGTCAATTGGTGTTCCGCATTATTACTGTGATGAAGCAATGCTGCTAACAACTTTATTCTAGCGACCTTTAACCACCGTTTCTTCAGAGTGCAAAACCGAAATTAATTTATGTAAGGATTGCATATGTACATAATTACACATATGTCTCCTTGCCAATGCAGTAATATATTTACTCATAAACTATTTGCTCTATGTGTGCATGTATATATCTTCTATTTTGTGGTGAAGGTGGCAATGTTTACAACCATTATTGGCTGAGCTAGTGTGACATTACATCATCTTTGTTAACTTTCCAACTGTTTGGGGAACAGTTGACCTTCTACAGTTTATTTTCTATATCAGAAAGGAAAACTGATTCTTTGGCTTGGGGCATAATCATACACAACCTTGGGGAAAGGCTTGGTTCTGAGAGGAGCTGACGTTCCCAAAGAAACAAAAAAGAGAGAGAATTCTGAACAAAGTAAAGACCTTGGAGAAGAAAAGGAGAAACTAAGAATTTATTGGTTACAACTGATAGTTTTGTTGCACTCAGTGGTTCTGCCTGATTCCAAAAGGAACTTTTATTCAATCAATTGAAATATTTAATGTTTCTGAAAGTTGTTATATTAACCTCTCTGTCACTTATGTTCTTTCCTTTAACTAGGAAAAAAAGAAGCTTAAAATGATTTTTTAAAGTATTAGATCTTCCCATGCTATGTAGCATATCAAGAAGCAAGGGATCTCCAGTGTTTTTCATTTTGGGTTTCAGCATCTTCCCATATGATGTGTAAAATCTTTAAGTGTCTATGAACATTGTTCACCATGTATTTCATGGTGTTTGGTCGTTTGGCGTGGGGGGGGGGGGGTGTTGTCCCTTCCTGCCAAAAATTTAACTGCCATGGAAACAGCAAGAAGAATCTTAAGAAATATAACAGGAATGTTAAATTAAAATGCTCTGTCCTACACATTGGAAAGAAGAATCTGAACTCCAAATACGAACTGAATAATCAAATTATCACAGATAATCCCCACTAGGTTAAAGACCTTGGTATACTAATAACAAAAGATTTAAGTGCCAAAGCCCACTGCAACAATATAGCCAAGAAGGCTTCAAGAGTTGTAAACCTAATCCTACGTAGCTTCTGCTCTGGCAATCTCACACTACTTACCAGAGTTTACAAAACTTTTGCCAGACCCATCCTCGAATACAGCTCATCTGTTTGGAACCCATATCGCATCTCAGACATTAACACCCTTGAAAATGTCCAAAGATACTTCACCAGAAGAGCCCTTCACTCCTCCACTCGAAATAGAATACCCTATGAGACTAGACTTTCAATCCTGGGCCTAGAAAGTTTAGAACTAAGACGACTTAAACAAGATCTAAGTATTGCCCACAAGATCATATGCTGCAATGTCCTGCCTGTCGGCGACTACTTCAGCTTCAACCACAACAACACAAGAGCACACAACAGATTTAAACTTAATATTAACCGCTCCAAATTTGACTGTAAAAAATAAGACTTCAGTAGCCGAGTTGTTGAAGTGTGGGACTCATTACCAGACTCCATAGTGTCATCCCCAAACCCCCAACACTTTACCCTTAGATTATCTACAGTTGACCTATCCAGATTCCTAAGAGGTCAGTAAGGGGCAAGTACAAGTGCACTAGAGTGCCTTCCATCCCCTGTCCTATTGATTTCCTATATCTCCTATTCCTTTCTTCTATTCCTATATCTCTTCTTCTATTCTTTCATTGATATGTTCTATTCCTATATCTTCTTTTCTATTATTTCTTAGATATATTTTACTATGAGTATCTCCTCTATAACCTTCATCATGTATTTTACTATGTGTATATTGATATATACCCACTAAAACCCTAGTTGTGTATTGGACAAAATAAACAAAACAAAACAAAACAAAACAAAACAAAATAAATAAAATGTTAGAAGAAATAATGGAAGATGATCTAGTTTGGAAACTGGAACTATTCTTACTGGGAATAATGGTAAAAGACTAGAAGGAAATTTATTTATTTATTTATTTACTTATTTATTAGTTCAATTTTTGGCCAGCCTTCTCCTGGGACTCAATACAATACTTAATTATGCATATTATAACAGCGGCAATGACAATCTATGCACAATATTGGAAAAATGAAAGTACACCAAAAGATGAAGAAATAATAAGAAAAAATTTGGAATGTGGAGATATGGACTGTTGTGTACCTGGCTCCATACTCCAAATCTACATGCCAGTCACTGATTGGCTAAACCGCGACCTGCCAATTCAAAGAACTATCAGAGCTGGTTGCCTCCACGGGAGCCTTTAAAAGCAGCTTCCCTTGGATCCGCGGCTCATTCCGAATACACTCCAGCTGCCTTTTTTTTAAAAAAAGGTTCCTTAGCTACAGTGCCTCCACGTCCTTCTTTACCCCAATCTAACGTGGACAAATTGACAAAGTAAATAAGAGGAAAGGAAGAGATGGGATATTACTTAATATGGAATTAAGTATACAAATGGTTAGAGGATAGAAAGTAAAAGGACATAAATTAGGGATGAGTTAAAAGTGAGGGAACTAGAGCTCTGACAACTTTAGTTATTACAATAAATATATAATGTAATGTGTTATAGAAAGTATACAAAATAAGGAATAAGATGTATAAATATGTTAAGAACAAAGGAAGCAAAATGAAATTAATATGTAAATATTTAAGAGGGAAAATTTGAAATGTTGATACACACTGATGCCAATTTGTTGTAAAAGGGGAATCTGATCCCCCACTGTTTTGTTTTATATACCTGTGTATTTGTTGGTGTTGTTATGCCTTTTAAAAAAATAAAATATTTTAAATTTTTAAAAAGAAATTTAACAGGACTGTTGATTGATATACACTTTCAAACAAAACCAAACAAGGAGATTTTATTTTTGCAAGCAATTATCTTAATATAATCAACCCTAACAGAAGAACGGTTAAATTTCCAGTGAATGTGCTCCTTGTTTTACTCTGTGCTTTCAAGAGCCAGTTAGGTTTCTGTGGGGCATATGGGCTTACGTCATCCTACAGGTATGAACAGGAGCAATTTGAAATGAGTCAGCAATCAGTTTTACAGAAAGGACAGCCAAGCCTGCAGAGATCAAACGCCATGTCTCCAAGTCAGGATCAGAACAGAATGTTGTTTCATGTTCGCCAGTTTGCTTACATAACACCATCAATATGCTTGCCTGCTTTCTAAAGAACCATGTATTTTGTAAATAAGACGTCCTCGATGTAGGTGGTTCTACAGTGTGTAAATTGTGACTTTTAGTTTCATGGAAGACCACAGAGGGGTTCAGTATGGGCCTGGAAAAAAAATATGTCAGTACATTTATCTACATTTAGGCTTTCTTTCCATTATGAGGGAAATTATTTCATACTTGGATGCTTTAATTTGATATTTACACAAACACAGGGATTTGCTCCTTGGGGTTTGGCAGGGTTTGGGCAATCCTCTAGGCAAGGATCGTCGGGGTTCAGCAAACCCCCAAATGCCACCCATGGCTGGCCATGCCCTCTCTACTCCTCCTACCCCACCTGACCCTCCCAGGAGTATCCGGACAGCTCATTCATCATTCCAGGTCAGTGCAGGGGCTGCGCAGAGGGCCTGGGAGGGAAAAAAATGGAGAGGTTCTAAGTCCAGAAATGGGCCTGTTTCCGGCCTCTGGAGGGCCTCCAGACCCCACAGGGAGCTGTTTTTGCCCTCCTGGAGGCTCAAGGAAAGCCTCCGGAGCCTGGGGTGAATGCCCCCCTCCATGGTGCAGGTGCCTGACTAGGCCATGCCCACCAAGGTCACACCCACACAGCAAAAGCCAGTGAACCCCTTGCTAAAGGATCTGAAGCCCACCCCTGAACAAACACATTTTTCCCTTTCAGCATATTACGTTCCATACATTTTGTTTAAAAAGCTAAAGGGTTCCTCTGTCAAGTTGTATCAAACTCTAAGGGGCTAGAGTTTCCTAACTGGGGGAGCCGGTTTATCCAAAGACACTTCTGTGATCATGTAGCCGACATGACTCCGAGTCTTCGGAGAAGGGCCGCATACAAATCTAATTAATAACAATAACAACAACAACAACAATGACTATATGCCAAGATGCATGGAATGCCTTCTGGTGGGAATCTTCCCACCAGGGTGGTACCTATTAATCTACTTACACATGTTTTTGAGCTAGATTGGCAGGAGTTGGGGCAAGAATAATGGCAGGGTTCGAATAAGCTGCTCTGAATAATCCCCACCTGCCCATCACCATTCTTTCCATCTCATTTTAGAAGTTTTAACATCAAAGCTTCACTTCTTTTTCCTGAGCAAAATCAGTAAGCAAACATTTGTCACATACATAAAATAATACTATGTAGAACTGGATTATTTTTGGAGAACATGGTGATGAAGCAAATAACATAGACCTGTATCCAAAATCTAAACTTTGAGAGAGAAGAAGTTGACCAGAACTGATTCACAATCTCAGATATTCTTAAATCGAGCTCAGAGAATTGAAGGGCAGCAGGCTTACCTGCTGGCCATATTTGCGGCAGGGCCGAGAACATGGGCACCGCCATGACCACGTAGGAGTGATCTTGCATGAATGTGCGAGATCGCTCCCTGAAATTCCTCGCAGCATTCTGCACAGGCGTAGAGATCACTTGGTGGGCGGGGCAGCTCGCACCAAAGATAAATGCTACCCTGACAAAGCTGTGATCCCTTTTCTTTTGGGATCGTCAGTGAAGCACCCACCCACTCTCCCTTTACTTTTCGGTGTGATAAGGGTCGCCTCAGGGGCCGAGTAGGAATTTTTTGCAGCTAAGTCACCTTAATGGCAGTCGTTTTTTCACCTACTTTACACCGAAATTGGGGCGAGTGGACAGGTAAGGGATGTTTTTACAGTACTTAGTTGGCCTTCTCCGGGTCCCATCGACTAAACAGGGACCCAGGGGAACCCAGGGAACCCCAGGCGGGACCCAGGGGAAGAGCCTTCTCTGTGGCGGCTCCGACCCTCTGGAACCAGCTCCCCCCTGAGATTAGGATTGCCCCCACCCTACTTGCCTTTCGCAGACTCCTTAAAACCCACCTCTGCCGTCAGGCATGGGGGAACTGAAACATCTCCCCCTTGCCCATGTTGTTTTGGTGTTAGATTGATTGTGTGCTTGTTTTTTAATATTCTGGGGTTGTTTTTAATGAATTTTTTAGCTTAAAATTGTAATTGGATTGGTGGGTATTGGATTTGTTATTATGTACTGTTTTTACCTTGTTGTGAGCCGCCCCGAGTTTGCGGAGAGGGGCGGCATATAAATCCAATAAATCTAATCTAATCTAATCTATTTTCAGTTATTGGCTTTTCATTGAATTAATTCCCTTTGGTCTCTTGGTCTCAACAGCTGCATCTCTTGGTCTCAACAGCTGCATCTCTTGGTCTCAACAGCTGCATGTTCTCCTTTAGTGCACCTTTTGGAAGTTGGGGGGCTGCCCCTCGACAGAAGTTCCAGGCATGTTGGGCTTGAGTGATGGAGGGGGGGGTGCCCTTGGGGCTTACCTATGCCAGGGCCTCTGAACGGGGAACTGGGAGTGAGCCACCCCACATGCCATGTGATATGGCAGAGAGCAAGGGTACCTTGCCAAGGATACCATCCCTTTCTCATCAAGGAGCTTCGCCCATAGCTGCTTAGAAATGTTATGATAGGGATTCCTCCCCTTTTTAGGTTTACCTCTGCAGGTCTAATGCAATTTAAAATAACAATAAAGTGACCCAATTTTAAACCCAGTCTGGTGTCCGTGTGTTATTCGGTTTCCGCCGCAATGGAGTTTGAGATGTAATTTCCATCCCTTTTCCTCCTGCAGAGAGTCCTTTGCACAAGGGCTGTCTGGAGCCACTTGCCTGCATGGTAAAAGAACAGAATGGCTTCTTATAGGAATATCTTCAACTAGGGGGAGTTTTAAAAAGACTGCGAAGCATAGAACGTTGACATGCTCTGGAACCAGCTCCCCCCAGATATCAGAGTTGCCCCCACCCTCCTTGCCTTTCGCAAGCTCCTTAAAACCCACTTCGGTCGTCAGGCATGGGGGAATTGAAATTTTCCCTTCCTCCTAGCCTTATAGAATTTATACATGGTATGCTTGTATGTATGATTGGTTCTTTAAATTGGGGTTTTTTAGATTATTTTTAATATTAGATTTGTTCACATTGTCCTTTTTATTGTTGTTAGCCGCCCCGAGTCTTCGGAGGGGGCGGCATACAAATCTAATAAATGCAAATAGAAATATACAAAAGAAATAAAACTTTATTAAAGCAAGAGTTGTTTTGATTGCTTGCAAGTATAAAAAGCATGAAACAAGAGAATTCTGACTCCATACAAAACCACCACCCCTCCTCCCGTGTGTGTGTGTGTGTGTTTCGTGTAATTATTTGTGCCTTTCTTTATAAGCTCTCGAAAAGGTGTTCTTGCCCAACTGGTTAGAAACATTACCTCACTTCTGCTTACTCAATACGATATTGTATCACTTAACATATTTGCTCTCCAGCAAGGCACCACCACACCCAAGGACCCACCTCACACCTCCCAAAGCAAGGAAAATGAAAGGCTTTTTGTTTATCCAGGAAACTTTAATCTGAGAGTAAGAATAAAAAGGCGTTGAAAACTCCTGACTGAAGGGCAGCTTCTCAGTGCTCCGAAGGCGGTAGGGCAGAAGAGGAGACGCAACAGCTCCAATTTAACAGAGAATGCTCTGTTTCCTTTGGTCAGCATGAAGGTCTTTCAGGACGATTTCCCCACTGACTGGCAGGAAATACTAACAGGCGTTAAGCCTAAATAATCTGTTGTGATTATTATCTTTTTATATATATAAAGGGTCTTGTGCTTCATTGAAGTCAGCACAAGGGCAAAGAATATCATGAAACATTCTTGTTCACAGAGCCCAGAGAGCTAAACTATGAGAGATTACTGGGGCATAGGAACATGAGCCGAGGTGGCGCAGCTGGTAGAGTGCTGTAATGCAGGCCACAGAAGCTGACTTGTAGATCTGAAGGTCAGCGGTTCAAATCTCATCACCGGCTCATGGTTGACTCAGCCTTCCATCCTTCTGAGGTGGGTAAAATGAGGACCCAGATTGTGGGGGCAATAGCCTAGCTCTGTTTAAAAAAGTGCTATTGCTAACATGTTGTAAACCACCCTGAGTATAAGGAGAAGGACGGCATAAAAATTGAATAAATAAATAAATAAATAAATAAATAAATAAACAAACAAACAAACAAACAAACATAGAAATATAGAAGATTGACGGCAGAAAAAGTCTAGTCTGCCCTTATACTATTTCTTGTAATTTATCTTAGGATGGATAGATGGATGTTTATCCCAGGCATGTTTAAATTCAGTTATTGTGGATTTACCAACCACGTCTGCTGGAAGTTTGTTCCAATCATCTACTACTCGTTCAGTAAAATAATATTTTCTCACGTTGCTTCTGATCTTTCCCCAACTAACTTCAGATTGTGCCTTCTTGATCTTGTGTTCACTTTCCTATTAAGAACACTTCCCTCCTGAACCTTATTTAACCCTTTAACATATTTAAATGTTTCGATCATGTCCCCCCTTTCCCTTCTGTCCTCCAGACTATAAAGATTGAGTTCATTAAGTCTTTCCTGATTAATTTTATGCATCACACATTCCTTCTTTCACTCCTATTCCCTATTTCCATATTTGCATTGCATTAAGAGTATGTAAAAGTGATGGGCTGCCAAAAATTTTACTACCACACTGTGGGTGTGGCTTATTTTGTGGGTGTGACTTGATGGTCCTGCGACCGGGTAGGAGTGGCTTGCTTGTGCTATTGCTATTGCTGACTCAAATGGCAGCTTCCAGTGTGAGGGAGGGCAGGAGCCAGGGGTATCCAGAGGATAGAGGCGAAAAAGACAAAATGGCTGCCATAAGAGCACAATTGAAGTTCTGTCTATTTTACTACTTGCTTTTTTACTACTGTTGTATTTATGACTGTTGTTAGCCTCTGAGTCTATTTTGGAGTGAGCGGCATATAAATACAGTACAATAAATAAATAAATATTTATGTTCAACAAGCAAGCACTTTTTTTGACTACATCTGGCAGGAGATGAAATAGTAGGGACTACCCTCCAATTCTCCATCTGTGCCTCTGGCTTGTCGACCAGGCTATTTCTGAATATGTGTCTTCCCTCCGTCTCACTTCAACTTTCCACCCCTCTTTTCAGCAAGGATATTTTTAGACGCAGGCTTAGCACACTTTCCAAAGAGTGCTAGACTCCTGTTCAGAAATAGCCCAAATGACAGGGCTCATAGCAAAGCATCGGTGACCTGGCACTTTCGTACAGATGCTCAACCCTGCCTTATCAGCCCTAAGTTGAGTAATTGATGATTCTTCTTACTGCCAAGTAATGATTGAGGGGAAAGAAAATAAGCTGGAGAAATCAGCTAGATCCACCAATCTCTCTCCCTTATGCATCCTATATTAAAATTATAGGGACAGTACCAGTATCATTCCTTCCACTTTTTCCCCTGAATCTGAATAGGACTCAGGAAGTGTGATGTCATCATATTTTTTCTGCTTTCTAATCTCAATGACTGGAAGGAATTTATTAAGGTGGGCATTCATCCATGCCATTGTTATTGGTATTGGTATTGGTATTGGTATTGTTTATTAGATTTGTATGCCGCCTCTCTCCGTAGACTCGGAGCGGCTCACAACAGTGATAAAAACAATACATGGTAACAAATCTAATAATTAAAATCTAAAATAACAGTTTTACATTAAAAAGTCTAAGAAGAAAAAAACCCAATATATAAAATACATACATACAGTCATATCATGCACAAAACTACATAGGCAGGGGGGGGGGGGATTACAAGAATTGTAGTTCAAAAATTCTTCAAATCTCCAGGTCACATTGACATTAAATTAGCCTAGCTGATGTGGCCTAGGGGTGAAGCTCCTGCCTCACAATCAGGACATTGTGAGTTTAATCCTAGGTAGAGGCAGATGTGGGGTCTCCTTCTTGGGCAGGGGGTTGGACTAGATGACCTGCACGGTCCCTTCCAACTCTGTTAAATATCAATATCATGTATCCATTCTTTCATTCTTTAAGTTACCTTTCTAGACAACAGGTTTGCAATCCCTCTTTTTTTAAGCTAGCAAGATACTTAAGTAAGTGTCCTTACGTTGTGAAGACCACTAACATCATCACATCTTCCCAGCAACTGTTCTTAAGGGCAAGTAAAAGAACAATATCCCTTATAAGCTAAGGCCATCCAGAAGGTTTTGTTGAATCCACAGCTGATGCTCTACGATAGGGCATCTTATACAAGGACCCACTCTATAACTCCCTTTTTAATAAAAGCATTCAGACAATTCTGACTAGTGCACATACACACCAGAGTTGGGTTGCTACCAGTACGGTAGGCGACTGCTCACCAGTACCAGCCGCCAGATTGCACAAATTGCACACAACTGCTCTGGTGCAAGTCCTTTGGGCGGTGTTGTGGTTGGCTCTGGGCCAGCTCCTGCTCCAAGGACTGTGGGAGTTGATGTGGGAGAATCCTCACATTATCAGAGGCCGGGTTTACTGCCAACAGCTTCCGACAGTGAAGCATCTGTGTCAGGGTAAGATTGTGGAAGTGAAGTAGGATCAACAGAGGAGGTAATTACAGGCAGCCCATTAGCTAATTACCCCATTAGTGAACCATCATCATCATTATCATCATTAGATTCAGAAGAGGAGGCATTCATAGATGTTTGCAGGCACAGGTTGATGTCAAGGAAGGAACAACTGTGCAAGTATTATAGGAAATAAGGGAGAACATCTGTGGCTGGGGCAATTAGGCTAATGGGGCTGCTGATAAATTGCCAGCGTTGTTGCCTCTCAGCGTGGGAGTTTATCCATTTGGAGAGAGAGAGAACTGTGTTTTACATCAGGATTTTACCAGGACTCTGAACAGTTTCAGGATTTTTACCAGGACTCTTGGATTAATTCACAGTTTGGATGGAGGACTCTTGAAGAGGGGGTGGCTGTGATGTCTTCACAGCTGCCTTTATCTGTTTTGCTTTTGTTTTGGCTTATCACAGCCTTCAAAATTTGTGGTTTGTGGGAGAGCACTTTGGTAGATAAAAGTGCGTTTGGACCGTATTTTTCCTTTGTGATAAACTGCCTTTATTTACTTAGCAAGAGAGTGTGTGTTTGAATTTCCACTTCAGACTTAATTGGGGCTTGTACCGTGACGCCCGGCATAACAGGCGCCGCCATCTTTTTTCTTTAATTTTTGGTATTTTTTGCTTCCTGCACATGCACAGAAGCAAAATCTCACGAGGGGATGCTCAGGCACATGAGAGTTGGGTGATTTTTTTGTTTCTGCGCCTGAAGTAAAAAATCACAGAAATTTCTCGCCCTGCCTTCACCTCATGAAATTTCGGCATGTTTTTGCTTCCTGCGCATACGTGGAAACAAAATCACACTGGGGACGTGCATGTGTAGTGCATGCCTGCACATGAGACTCTCCATGATGCGCATGCAGCGCACCAGTAGCAGTAGGTAAGAGGAATCCGCCCCGATACACACGTACTTTTGTGAAATGAGTATGATTTGCTATTTCTGAATGTGACCGAATTGCTCTGATTGCTTTAATTATTTAATCTATCGCTTTACGTTGTTTTACTTTGAAATAGAAGCTGTTATTTGCTGCCTCGTAAATTCTGGTGAGTGATCGCAATAAAGATATTACCGTTATTACCTTTCTATACAAAGCAAGGCACTAAAGTAGAAACTATTTTAGGACAAATTAGTATCTTTCCATACTCTAATTGTAATGCTTACATGTGCTGGAAGGCAGTAACCTTTGTTACGTCTCTGGAAGGCAGCAATTCTCCACAGAGACACAGTTGCCTAGTTTTTGCTCTTTGTTGCCTTTATAAGAGCTACTGTCTACCGAATGATAAATTTCTTCCTCTCCCATTCTTGGTCTGCTCTGGTGCTTCTCAACGACCAGCCTACTTCACCAGAAGAGCCCTTCACTCCTCCACTCGAAACAGAATACCCTACGAAAATAGGCTAACAATCCTGGGTCTAGAAAGCTTAGAACTACGACGCCTAAAACACGATCTAAGTATTGCCCACAAGATCATATGCTGCAACGTCCTGCCTGTCAATGACTACTTCAGCTTCAACTGCAACAACACAAGAGCACGCAACAGATTCAAACTTAATATTAACCGCTCCAAACTTGACTGTAAAAAATATGACTTTAGCAATCGAGTTGTCAAAGCGTGGAACTCATTACCGGACTCAGTAGTGTCAACCCCTAAACCCCAACATTTTTCCCTTAGACTATCCACGATTGACCTCTCCAGATTCCTAAGAGGTCAGTAAGGGGCATCCATAAGCGCACCAAAGTGCCTTCCGTCCCCTGTCCTATAGACTCTCTTATATCTCATATATCTTTTCTTCCTTTTTTATATCTTCTCCTCTATTTTTACATCTTTTCTTCTATCCTTTTCTTTATATATATATTACTACATGTCTATTCTCTTCAATATGTATTGTGTATTGGACAAATAAATAAAATAAATAAATAAAATAAAATAGTTGCCGGTCCCAAGAAAAGCAACTAAAGGTAGCCTTCAATTCACAACCATAACAGACTCCCAAAGGTGAAACATTTTGTCATTAATCATCACATAACATTGCGTTATGTAAACATTAATCAGGGCATCTGTCAGAATCTCAACACATTTGCTAAGTGAGTTTAGCCCCATTTTACGACCTTTCTTGCCACAGTTGTTAAGTGAATCACTGCCGTTATTAAGTTAGTCACATGGTTGTTAAGTGGATCTAGTTTCCCCATTGACTTTGCTTGTCAGAAGGTCGCAGAAGAAGATCCTATGGCCCCGGGATACTGCAACCATCATTAACGTGATGTTCTGCCCCCAGTTATGAATGGAACAAACACACCGTTTGGATGAATTTAATTTAATCAATGAACCACTTCTAATAATTGACTTAGTGGACACACACACACACAAATCAAAAAGCAATCTTTTCTTGCAGAAAGTCAGCTGCTAATCAACCTTCATTAGCAGCTGGAGTAAGTTTAGACAGTCTTAACTCAAAGCAATGCTATTAGTTCTTGCTATTTCACATAATATCTAAGGGCTTGGCAAAATGCTCAGGAGTTCTCCTTGATAAGAAATCTGAAGCAGAGAAACAGGGATTCACAAGACAATTCACGATTCATGAGTTGAAACTATTGTTTCCTGCAGCCTTTTAGCTGCCTCTACTGTTCTTAAGTAGACTAGGGGAGTGGCCAATTAGCCTCCAGTCTTACTCCCAAGGAGACTTTCTCTGGAGTAGTGATTTCTGACAGTCTCAAAATGGGTGAACAGTGCAGTCAGGCGGTAGGGAAAGCAAGTAGGAAGCTTGGCTGCATAGCTAGAGGTATAACAAGCAGGAAGAGGGAGATTATGATCCCGCTATATAGAGTGCTGGTGAGACCACATTTGGAATACTGTGTTCAGTTCTGGAGACCTCATCTACAAAAAGATATTGACAAAATTGAACGGGTCCAAAGACGGGCTACAAGAATGGTGGAAGGTCTTAAGCATAAAACGTATCAGGAAAGACTTAATGAACTCAATCTTTATAGTCTGGAGGACAGAAGGAAAAGGGGGGACATGATCGAAACATTTAAATATGTTAAAGAGTTAAATAAGGTCCAGGAGGGAAGTGTTTTTAATAGGAAAGTGAACACCAAAACAAGGAGACCCAATCTGAAGTTAGTTGGGGGAAAGATCAAAAGCAACATGAGAAAATATTATTTTACTGAAAGAGTAGTAGATCCTTGGAACAAACTTCCAGCAGATGTGGTGGATAAATCCACAGTAACTGAATTTAAACATGCTTGGGATAAACATATATCCATCCTAAGATAAAATAAAGAAAATAGTATAAGGGCAGACTAGATGGATCATGAGGTCTTTTTCTGCCATCAGTCTTCTATGTTTCTATGTTTCTATGAGTAACCATTACTGTCTTTTGGCATTTCTGTGGGCCCTTGCATCAAGAAACAGAGAAGCTTCTTCCTCATCAATGCTATGAGGTGCTGAAGGTTCCGAAGGCCCTGACTGAACCTCTTCCTTTGGCACCGAATCCTTGCCATCCTCCCGACTCAGGTGCTGGCTGCACATAATCAAGTTGGTCTCCTCTTGAATGGGATCCGCTATCAGTTGCATGGGCCACAACGTATGAGTCAGTTGCTGAGCATCTGAATTTTGATTGTTTGACCAGGGGAATGCTG